>NW_025335606.1:18790967-18850160 GCF_004798865.1 Varanus komodoensis
AGGGCCTCTCCCGCCGATCTCAGGGGGCGGCTGGGCATATATGGATGTAAGCGCTCCTTCAGGTAACCAGGACCCAAGCCGTTTAGGGCTTTATAGGTCATCACCAACACCTTGAATTGGGCCCGGGCTTCAATGGGAAGCCAGTGAAGCTGACGGAGAACTGGAGTCATGTGAACATAACATCCAGTCCCCGTCAGCAATCTGGCAGCTCTATTTTGAACCAATTGAAGTATCCGGACCATCTTCAAGGGTAGCCCCACGTAGAGCGCATTACAGAAGTCAAGACAGGAAGTCACCAGCGCATGTGTCACTGTCGCAAGGCAGTCGTACTCCAGGTAGGGGCGCAGCTGATAAATCAGCCGAAGCTGGAGGAAAGCACTCCTCGCCGCTGCTGTTACTTGAGCTTCCAATGAAAGCTCAGCGTCGAGGAGCACTCCCAAGCTGTGGACCTTGTCCCTAAGAGGGAGTGCAACTCCATTCAGGACAAGGTTCAATTCACCCTCTCCAAAGCCGGATCTGCCAACCAACAGGACCTCCGTCTTGTCTGGATTGAGCTTCAGTTTTGGATTGAGCTTCACATGGTCTTGTTGGAGGGTTGTTTAACCCTTGACAAACCCTGTTGCCCAGATTTGGACTAGGTGGCAAACCATGGCAATCCCTCATTGGGGACAGAGTATTTAAAATGGCTGCTGGCACCTACTAACCACCATGGCTGAAAGAAGCCACTGTGCAAAGTGTCCCATTATTAAGCCGATTGAATTGACCCAGACAAGCAAACACACACCTTGGAAAACACTCACACAAGAATACTGATGACTGTAGCAACCACCAGCACTTTGTGCTAATGCGTACACTTAAGAATATAGGAAAATGATATAGAATGGCAATTTTTAAAAAGTATTCAATAAGGTTAAAATTATATTCTTTTCAAATGGCAATCTCTGAAAGTTGTGCAACAACATCTGACTGTGCTCTGAACACTTTCACCAAAGTTACTTTAGATAATGTATAAATTGCTGCAGATGTGAGTTATACTCAGAGTGTTGAGCAGGTCATCCTATCTCTGAATCTAAGGTTTGTGTAGTTAGTGCACATGTAAAAAGGGTTGGCACATGCTACCAAAACTCCCATAAACCTACATAATTTCATCTCCAATGATCTCCAACCTTTTGGGTACATGGGCATATTTTGAACATGTCATGGGCGCTCTCACAAAATGGTTGCCATAAAATGGCTGCTGTAGTGGGAATGGCTTCTTACAAAACACGTCTTTTCCACAAAGCAAACTAGTGAAGCTGTAAGAAAAGCAACTTTTCCAAAACTGTAAAGAAAGAAGAGGAAATGTCTGAATTCCAAAATGCAAGACAACATTTTTGAATCCAAATTAATACTGGAAGTCAAGCCCTTCACTTTGCAGCATGTCAGCCTTGCAGTATAAAAAAGGGATGTGTGCAAATTTATTTTAAAAAAAATCTAAAGAAATAAAAGAAAAACCAACAGGGAAAATGGTGGGTACTCGGAATAATGTGTGAAGTTAATTGGTACCATGGAACCATAAATAAGGGAGACCTCAGCTCTGCTCTGCACATAGGAAAATGGCTGGGTTGTGTTGGAGCGTGTGGATGGGAACTCCATGCTGGTTGAATCAAGCCCCTGGCCTCCACATGCCCATTTCTACCATAGTCCACAGAGTAGGTTATAGTTGCTTTCTGCAGTGGTTCCGGCTTTGCCACAGCCTGCAAAGGGATGTGTCAGGTCCATTTCTCTCCTACCCCATTCCTTTCACATGATCCAAAATAATGGCTTCAAGCATTCTGTTATTCAGCACTTTGCTTCATACTGTGACATGAGATCGCTGCAATTAAATTGCTGCAACATTGCAACATGGCTTTAATGTTGCAAAACAAAACCAAGACCAAAACAAGAAAAAAGGCAGGGGAGAGCAATGTTAGGTATGGTCTGAGGGTGAAAGCATGAACAGTGGTAGGAAATTGTGAGAACTTTTTAATTTGCTGCATTGAATTGCTGGTCATACTGGGAACTGCCCTGGAAATCCAATTATTAGTCAGTAACACAGGCAGACCCCAGGTTATGAACGAGTCCTGTTCCTGAGGATGTCTTTAAGTCAAATTTATATGTAAGTCAAATCACATACATCTGGGTCGTATTTAGCATGAGTAAGTCAAATGTTTGTCTTAGTATACATATATATTTTACCTTTCTATGCATATGCACTTAAGTAACACTTCCATATACACTTAAATGCAATACAGTACTGTAATAATACAGTAATAACAAAGTGACTACAGGTTCTGAAAAGAGACTCTGTCTGTATGTGTGTATTGTATACAGTATTGTTTAAAAGTAAAAGAAATTCTTCAAACAGTTTAGATAGAAAAAATAGTTAAAAGGTTATTAAAAGTTACCACTCTCATTCCTTTGATGTTCTGAATACCAGAAGGGCATTCTTGCAGTAGCATTAAGCCAAGCATTAACTGGATGATGAGAGAGATGGGACAGGTGTTGGAGAGGATGGACCTGGTGCTGAAGTGTCGGGTTTGATTGTGCTGCTGGAGAGGGGACAGTTTACTACTGGAGTTTCTTTCTCGAAGTAGTCATCAAGGGTTTTTTGTAGCACTGTTTTCTTTTTCTCATCATAAATGGCCTTGTAGCCACTGAGAGCCCCAGTAACTGCATGGTAAACCTTTGTGAACCTGCCCGGGTTAGGATCTTGCTCCTCAATCTTTCCCATTGCTGCTTCAACGAGATGAAAACCTTTGGCTAACTCTTTCATCACAAACTTTTTTGGTTCTGGAGATTTTATGTCCCATTCTTCTTCCTCATGTGCTTTCTGCTGCATCTCCGAAAGGTCTTTATTGCCCAATTCCTTGGAATGGGACTCAGGTAACACTGCAACATCATTTTCATCCATGTCCAATTGTAGTGCATTGCCAATATTGACCACAGCTTGCGTGGCTTTGGCGATGTCATCACCCTTAAAGCCATGAAAACAATCGTCGAATTGGGGGCACAATTTGTTCCAGACTTCTTTCATGGTCGACTGCATCCCAGGAATCAGCAATATTGTTGATGGCATCATAGATGTTATAAATTATTCAGAACTCCCTTAAGTTCATCACATTATTTTCTGTAGCCCTGACTGCTTGTGAGAAGGTACACCATAAATAATAGGCCTTAAAGGCAGCTATGACTCACTGGTCCATTGGCTGAAGTAGTGATGTGGTGTTGGGGGTTAAGGATATGACTTTTACATTGGGGTGAAGGTCATCTAAGGAGCTTGGATGTCTCGATGCACTGTCAAGCACAAGTAGGATCTTGAATTGAATTTTTTTGACCAAGCAATATTGTTCCATAGCAGGGATAAAATGGTTCAAGAACCAGTCTTCAAAGATGGCAATTGTCACCCAAGTCCTTAAATTTGACTTCCAAATTACCGCAAGAGATGCCTTTACAATGTGACAAAGTGCCATCGGATTTAGGGAGTGATACACAAGCAAAGGCCTGGTTCACTTTCCCCCCCTCTTTTGAGATGCAGGTCCTTTCAGGCATTTTTCCCAAAATAGATGTAGTCTCATCTACATTAAATATTTGTTCTGGCAAATAACCCTCCTCCTCCTCCTCCTCCTCCTCACTAATTTTCTTTCACATTTTGGGATATTCAGTTGCTGCCTGTACTTTGTTATGTAAATTTGCCCTTGCCTTAAAATGATTAAACCAATCCCTACTCACAGCAAATTCTTCATAACAATCACCTTCACTTGCTACACCTGCAGCTTTTAAATCATTAAAAAGGCTTTTGGCCTTTTCTTGCAGTAATGCTAGGCTAGTAGGAATGTCATACTGGTTTTGATCCTCTAACCAAATCACCAATAGCCTTTCATTTTTGATAATTAAACCACTGTGTTTCTTACTAATAATTGTAGCTTTTATCAGTTCAGAGCCTTTCACATGCTCCATTATTCTCACTTTATCCTTTAAAATTTTTCCGATTGTTGATCAATTAAAGCCTAATGCTTTCCCAATGACTGATAGCATCTCCTCTTTCTCCAATCACTTTATTATTCCACTTTAATTTCAATTGTCATTGTTCTTTTCTTTGATGCATCATCTGCGCTTGCATCAGATTTATGCTTTGGAGGCACAGCCACAAGAGTAAATGCTAAAGAAAATATGTAAAACCAAAGTTAGGAAGGCAATGCTAACTGCACCTGACCCAAAACACACTGCCTTGGTACACTCCAGCCCTCGAATGACCAGCCGTGGAAAGTTTTCATGTTCCCACTTTGGTTACTCGGCTGTCTCAGTTACCACGGCTTCACTTAACTGAGGCTGACTGTTGGCCTTGCACATTAGGAGCGCACGATCCCTGCGAAATTAGAAAGCCTGCTAGTAGCTCTACAGAAAAACAGCGAATATCTTTAGGGAACCACACACTCTATAGGGGGATGCCACGCTCTTTGTCTTGGTACTACCCATCTTCACTCACGTGTTTCTAAGTGGGCGCGAAAGCTCTCGAGATATTCGCGTTTTCTCTTTTTAAAGGCTTTATTTCAGTTGGTTATTGTACATATCGTCCGTCTTGATTCTGACTTCACGATGCGAACAATATCATACTGCAGAAAGAAGGTTATCCTGGAGAAGAGGCCTTGCAACAGTCAGTGCCACGGTCCTATTATTCTCTGCGCAAACTACAAGGCGGAGAGAATGATGTCATTGTTAACTCTCAGAGCAGTGACGTCATCACTCGCTCTGAGTCACGCCTATCAGATTCCAGAGTATCGTTTTCTCTTTGGTTGGCAGGAGAAACTGGGAAAAGCCTATTGCTATTGGCTGAGATTTTGCATAATCCCGGCCTTTCCTCTCTTTCGCCGGTCATTCTATGATCGAGTGATTGATTCAGAGTCAGATATATTTGTCCCACCCCTTGCTTTTCTTTCTCGCGTACTGATTAGCCAAATTCTCTGCCGCTCACGCCGGGTTCTAATTGATGCTCCGATCCGCTGGGGACGCGATTGGGTTTCGGCTTTCTACTAGCACTGCGTGGGCCGCAATTTGCGTTCGCGTTCCTCAAGCCACGCCCCCTCCCCTCCGCTCATCCCATGATTCGTTAATGGCGTCTGTCAATTTTCTTTCTTCCCCCACCCTCTGCCACTTCAGGTAGGAAGTGTGGCTGGCGAAGTCCGTGGGATTCTGTGCTATGACGGGGAAGCGGGTAGTTCCCGAGCCGACGGTGAGAAAGAAGCTGGCGGTACTGTGAGGGAGAGGGTGATCGGGGTGCCCCCACTGCTGCTTCTTCCCACGGAGGGACGGGGTAGGCTGGAACGTGCGTGCGGGGCTTTTTCTTTCCTTTTCCTTTCCAGATGGGGATGGCCTCAGGTGGGCTGGGTCGGGCTGGAGTTCCCCCGGCCAGGCAGGATGAGAACAAAGGTCCGCCCAGTCCAGCAATCTGTATCTTTGACTGAAAGCATTTTTGTCCCGTTTCTCATCCAGAAAGGGTTCAGGAGTCTTTTCCCTGCAGTCAGTAAAGGCAAGAGGGCCCGTGGCTTACAAACCAAAAGGACATGACACAAAAGGAACGTGAGATGAGGATGGAAGAGGAAAAAAGGAGCCAATGATCTTTTCTTATGGCAGGTGGAGCAGCCCGGCTTTCCACTTAGTCTCTGTCTGCTGCAGCCCGCTGGAATGGCTGCTGTTGGTGACAGTTGAGGGAGGAGCCCAGTGAGATGTTATTTCATCAGGGCTGGTGGAATAGCCTGGTTCCTATCTAATTTTCCTGTTTTCAACAGCAGTTGATCAGATGCTCCTAGGAAGCTCACAAGATATGCAAATATTACCTTCCACCTGTTTGTTTCCAACATTGATATTTTAGAGATCTGTACAATGCTTAGATGCCATGGTTAATAACTGTGTTTAGCTGACATGGTTAATAGCTGTTGATAAACCTAGCCGCAAAGGGTTTCCAACCTCTTTTTATAAGCTGCCTAAACCAGTGGGTGCATTGTCAGGTTCATTGAATTTCCTTTGGCAAGCTCAAGGAGGTGTCTAACAAAATCTACCATTGCACCACAGAGTTGCAGCAGTTTACTAAAGTTGTAGTAAATACAGTTATAGTCCTATCAAAGATAATTATTCTTGATAGGGAAAGCTGGATCTAGCTACTGCCAATTAAAGTAAGAACAACCATGATGGAACTATGCAGTAATTGTACAGTGTGTGAAGAAATACTTCCTTTGTCAATTCTAAAATGTTCTGTTACTTGACATTCTCCAAATCCTAATGTTACAAGAGAAGGAGATGCTGAATGGAATGAAAGTCAGGCTTTGCAAGAAGGGGAAGGGAGAGCTGAATTAGCTGCAGGGCTTCCCATTCTGTCCAAGAACTGGCACGCTGGATCTGGAGCTTTGTGAGCTGCTGCGCAAATTATTGAGCTGGGTAGCATAGGCTCTCTGTGTGGAGATGTAGCCACTATGATTTGTGATTTGTCTAATATACGGAGTATATTTGTGGGTGCAGTACATGTACACAGATAAAGCGACATTATAACATGGGTTACACTGGGGTGGTTTATTTTAGTTTATGTTTGTGAGAAAGTTAGATGTAAGTGTTTGCTTTTGAAATGTTACTGCAAAGTAGCAGAGCGTGGGTGTATACTAATATGGAACATGAATGGACTTTTAAGGCAAGGTGGAGCTCTTTCTGTAAACAAACTACTCCCCTCTATTTCTTGTGCATTCTAAGTTGGAGTTGGAGGCATCTGTCACAGGCCATACAAAAAAATAGCTACAGCGCTCCATTTTATGAGTTGTTTGGACATTTGAAGTGGATTTGGAGTGTCCATGACTTGTCAGTGACTTACATCTCTTGCACTGAGACTCAAATGGCACCTGGTACCATAAGAGGGTCACTGAATCATAGGATATTAGCATTGGAAGAGGCCAAAAAGGCCATTGGGTCCAACCTCCTGTTCAATGCAGGACTTCAAGTAAAAGCAAATGAACTCTGCCTTCGTCACCATAAACTGTGTCAACTTACTAAAACAGTGGTTAGAGTTGCTGTTCAGCAGCTTGGTTCTGCTTGATGCTATGGAGAGAATTGCTCATGTGCACTCAACCTTTCAGGATTGTCTAATATAATTTAGTATGTGTCCAGTGCTATTCTCTTACCAGACTGGGTGGCAGTAATGCTCTGTTCTAGTCTACAATGGTCCATATGTTGCCGATCATTTGTTTCATGAGCCAGTGCAACAATTTACTCTGCAACATTGTTCATCTAGCCTTGCAAATTACTTTTTAAAAACTTGCTTTGCCCATCGCCTGAGGAAGAAGCTGGCAGTATATGCAACAGAGATTAGCAGTGCTGTTTTTGCCTGGGGAGTCACCTTCTAGCAATCTCATAGTTGTCTGGAATAAGACAACAAGAGCCATTGAAATACCATTTTGGGTAGGTGTTCTGGTCATTAAGGTATAAAGATTGCAAGACCAACAGGCATGTCCAAGTTTCTACAGCCATCTGTGTCAGAACTGCTGTGCCTGAAGGAAACGTGCATTTACAAGATCAATTGTGAATATAGTTGTTACAAGGTCTAGTCTCATAGCTGCTAGAATTGCTTCTGAGCTGAGGAATTTCAGGATTGCTGCAGGATTTCGGAGTGTCATTCCTCAGAGATGGCATATGCAGTTCTGAAATGCAGCCTGCTTATAAAGCATCTGGGCCAGCTGCATTGTTGATATCAGTTTAAGCTGGAAAATGGACTTTTGCAAATCTGAAGGCTTCTAAGTTGCCTTTGTAAATGTTTGTAGAATATGAACATTTTTCACCAGTTGTTCATGCAAAACATGTTTGGCAAGTGGTACCCCAGTGGGAGAAAGCCAACCACACACATCTCAGTGTGTAAGCTCTTTCTGCCTGGCCACCTGGTACCATTTTTTACTTGCACCAGGCAAATGGTTATGTACAAACCAGCCATACATGATACAAGGTAAAGTTAGCATTCAGAGAAGGCCCTCAGCTTTGGACTGAGCTTGAGTTTCTCCTCACTTTGCAACTGGAATTACAGATGTGCACCTGTCCATATTTCTTTGTCCGCAGCCAGCAAATTCCAGGTGGGCACCCTGCTCTCAATTTTTAAGGTCATAGTCCTTTGGTTTGCAACCCTATTAGATGGATGTCCCTCAATTTAGAGGCTTCCAGGTATCTTGTACCCTTCCATGGCAGTGTGGGAGGAATAGCTGAAATGATTTTCCCTGCTCTGCCTTCCTGGTTTTGTTGTTTTTTGGACACTTGAGGCAGAAAATCCCACAAACCACCTCTTCCCCCTTTGTAGCAGTAAAGCTATGACAAGAACTTAATAGCATTGACAATAATGTTCTTATTTGCTGGCTGGGAGTCTTAGGACTTTATTCTGTTTCAACATGCATTGGATTGTGTCCTAAGTAACTAACAACGTGTTGCCATTTCATGACCCTGAAAATCAGGCGCCTGAGGTAGTCATCGCACTGTGCTTCATGGTAGGGCCAGCTCTGTAGTGAAGAAGAAAAGGCCAAATTGACCATAGTTCTCTGCAATGTTTTCTCTAAATTAACCTACTATAATAGCTGTCACTTTTTCCAGACATGAGCCATCCTTTTCCTGGAAGACAGGCCCCTCTTAGCTTTTTCTCTCTTTTCTTTCCTGTGATATCAGTCTGACTTTCCTCTTCACATTGGAATGAGACCAGAACCAGAAAAGGACAGAGCTCCTTTACCTTTTAAGAACTGATGTGTGTGTGTGTGTGTTGGGGAGTGGGTTGATCTCAGGGCATGTCAAGCTGTACATGCCAAAACTCCCTATTCTACACTGCTGTTAAAGTCTTCTTTGGTTGTATCTTGCTACCTACACACTCCACCTCCCCCCCCCCTTTCTTTTCTTTCCGCCTCCTATTTAAACAAAACTTGATCAACAAGTGCAGGTCAGAAGAGGAAATGGTGCAGTAGTATTGCTGTGGTTCTCTGTCTCCCTGGCCCACTTAAGTAAGGGTACCACCAATTTGGGGTTCTATTATATCACTTAAAGACTGATGTTGCAGGCAACCCAAATCTGGTGCAGTCCAAATGTGCCAGCTGCCATCAGCCCCAACTAGGGCATCCATTTGGAGCTCAATGCATTTGGAAAACACTAGGCTGGGGGAAGGCTAAGCAACGTAATTCTCTTGCTCGCTCTCTCTAATTCTTCTCTTGGGAAGTTTGCTCTTAAGAGTTAAGCTCTAGTAATTCTCTCTGTGTGTGGTGATTAGTAACCAGGGCATTTCCTGCTGTCTCTTCTGAGGCATCCCTGCCTGGGCATGTGACTAAGATTACAGCTGGAAGGGCGGGTGGGCAAGTCTGCCAGACTGGCTCTTGTGTTCTGGAAAGGCTTTCCCTTGTAGAACTCGGAGTTGTTTCTTCCTGATTTGCATTCATGCCTCCTAAAATGAAGGATTAGGTTGTGCTTGCTGCTTTCCCCTTTGGGGCGGAAGGTGGGGTCAGGGTTGCTGTGCTGTCTTACAGTCACTGTTCCTAATTAAGAACGGGGCTTGCTTTGGTGAATAGGTGGCATAGCACCTGCGTTTTTTGTTTTACTGGGGAAGTTTTCTCATGGCATACCTCTTGTATTTGCAGGTGCTGTTCGAGATGTAAAGATGGAGACTGAAGACCCTGGTTTGCCCTCTAAGGGTGGGATAGATCTCCCTGAGAAGGAGGCTGGCTTGAGCTCTATGGAGACAGGTGAGTGGCTTGAAATAAATGTGTCTGTCATTGCACTTTGCTTTTTCTGCCTATGGCATTCCAATTGGCTGCCAAAACTGGGTCTCTTTCTTTCTGTGACTGATGTAGATCAAGCTGGCAAAGCCTGCAATCAGATTGCAGCTTGTTTTTAACAGCACCACCAACAGATGTTGTGCTGTACAGGATGATGTACACATAGATAGATCCCAGCACCTAGGAGCTAACAATTTAAACTTCAGCACAGCATAGGGAAGGAAAGATAAGAATGGGTTTGCATGAATCAGTGCAGTAGCATGTCGTTGGTTTAGTTTCAGTGGGTAGGAACCTGTTGGCTGAAGGTAGGTTTTGAAGAGGAATTTGGAGAATGAGTAAGGAGGCATTTTGGCCTTGCCCTCGGAGCCAGTGTAAGAGGGGGAAAGGGAGACTGTGCCATCTAATCTAAGTCAGCAGGAGATTTGCAGATGGTTGAGTGATGCCAGCATGACACAAAGACACTTGCTGCAGAAGATTAAAATTAAAAGTCAATTAAAAAGCTTTGCAAGTTTTTACAGTCTTTTCAGTGGGTAAAGGCCATGGAAATAGGGAGGGAAAGATTAGCTGGGACTCCTGAATTGCTTTCTTCACCCAGAGGCTTCTTAATGTGTTTTTCCAGGTGGGGATGAGCCTGCTTCTGTCCTGAATGAGCAGGAGGAGATGCCTGCTGCCCCAAACAATGGGCCCTTGAGCGTGGTAGATGGCAAACTAGATGTTCATGAGGAGTTGAGCAATGCTCTGGAGGAATCAAGTGACAAGGACCTGTCTGACTCAGCCTCCACTGACAACACCTTGGAGGACTCCAGCGAGTTTAGCCGGCCTCTGGTGATGGGCAATGGGCCACCAGGGGAGGAGGTGGCGGCTGTCATACGACTGCGGCCAGTTACACATCGGGATGAGGATGTGACAGCTGAGAGTTGGCGGGCACACAGGAAACATGTCTTTGTCTTAAGCGAAGCTGGGAAACCCATTTACTCGCGCTATGGCAATGAGGAAGCTCTGAGTTCCACCATGGGAGTCATGATGGCGCTGGTGTCGTTCATCCAGAGTGGGGATAATTCCATCCGCTCCATTTATTCTGGTATGAGAAATGTTGGGATGATTTTGAATTAAAAATTACTTTATTTTTAATAAGTGATGGGCTTTGGCTAAAATTGGAGAGATTTAAGAGAGGTGGAACTGGTAGATTTTATGAAGAGTCTTCCACCTCCTCGCTCTCCCCCGCAATTCAAGCAATGGTATGGGGGTCAGACTGGCAACACCCTGCTTCAGGCAAAATTTCTGTTGTTCTTGCTGATTGATCATTTAATTATTCAGGTTTCCTTTTTACTGGACTAGCCCTCAGATCCCTGTGTGATACCTCCCAATCTTGGCTTGGACTTTCACTGCTGTTTAGCAGTGTTGACTATGTAAATGTGCTCCAATTCTTGGGCCCCAGAAGAATACTGTGGTGTTTTTATTGTAACAATTCATTTTCATGTGATGATGGAAGCTAGGATATATGATTTCTTGCAAGCATAGCAAATCCCAAAGGTGGCTGCAAAATCTAACTTCCTAAAAATATTGGCTGAAAGAACATGTTTCAAGTCCTCAAGTTTGTGGAGAGATGTTTAGAAACATGTGGTTATTGTCTCATGTTTTGCAAGGCTAGTTCACTGGTTGGAGAACAGGACCTCACTGCTCTGCCCAGCTTTTTGCCTTTCCCCATGTCTTGCTGTAAGCAAATAATTGCAAATAGTAAAAATTGCAGAGCAAATTCTGGAAAGGAAGGGAAACCATACAAATTTATTTAATTTCAATAGCTAATGCGGGAGCAGGATTTCTTTCTTTTTGGAGACAAATGTTCTTATAATTCGCACTAGCTTTTAAACAGGGCAGAGCACGCACAATTCTGGTATCCTATATCTGACTTTTTCTCCTTTTTCTGTCCACCAACACAAAATGACTACAAAGTGTCCTGTGTGTGATGTTGCAAGTTAATCTCAATTTTTACTTGGGGGAAAAAGCTTAAAAGGATTACCATTTGAAGAACAGGCCGCTTTGATAGCATACAAAAGGAAGTGCTTGTTCTTTGATTCCAGTCCTAAGTTTTACAGACAGAGCTCTTGCTTTTCTTTCAGGAGAATACAAACTTTAGTATGTATTAATTATACTGGACAAGGGAAAAAGCAACTATATGAACAACTGCTTCCCTCTTCTCCTGAGGGGAAGGTCCAAAACCCACAAGAAAAAGCATGTCTAGAGTAGGCAATAATTTGGGGATTTCAGTACACTGTTTCCACACTTCCAGTTCTTGTCAAAACATGCAACAAAGTACCCGGTTGATACTGGTGCAGATTTTTTCTGAAATGTGCAGCTTTTCTGCTAAGGTTGGGGTGTTAATGGTAAAGATAGGGACCATGTGACCTCCAAATATTGTTGGACTCTGGTTTACATCAGCCTTCCCCTTTGGCTACCACTGACCTGGGCTGATGGGAGCTACATTCCATCAACGTCTAGGGAACCACATATTCCCCACCCTGTGTTAGGGCCAAAAATGTACTTTGCCCTTCTCTGAGTCACTGTCTGTGCCTCCCAATTACATATGACATTGTCCAGCTAGGAGTGCTGTCTGGTGAAATCTTACTTGCAGGAAAAGGGATTCATCCATCTGCTTTCCAGTTTCCACTGACTCCATCTGCTTTCCAGTTTCTGTGTTGGCTGTAGTGAGTGGAGCTTCTCTTCCTTCTCAGCCTGCACCAGAAAGAAGCAAATTGCAGCTATTAGGGGGCTTTATTCTTTTGCCACCACCGGTGATAGTACAAGTTGAAGTGCCTGCAAGAAGGGTCCTCCCTACTTCCAGACCCTACACAACCCACCCAGGCTCCCCATTAAATGCTCTGGCATGATTCTTCTTCCTTTCATTGATGCCACATGCTGTTGTCACCTGATGCTCTGGTCTGGCATTGCTCAGCCGCAAGTGACTTCATTTGATAAACTGTAGATGCACCAATCTGCAGCCATGCCATTCCACTGCATTCCCTGCCTCTTCTAGGTTGGCTTACCTCAGCTGGGACTAGCTCACCAAATCATGTTAACAAAAGGTGGCTGCATTCATACTTTCCTGGACAGCATCCTGGGAAAATGATGTTTGACATCTTTGAAGAAATTGCAGGCACTTTGCTTTGCAAGTGAAGGACAATGCAGAGGGTGCCCAGGATGCAGTGGAACAGTTTGTACATGACCTTGCACTGTAGTCCTGCTCCAGGTCCTCTAGACTGGAGGACTAGTTTGCATGGGGAGGGAGCTGTTTTTGATTTCAATGGGAGGTGTATTTCTCCCAGTGCAAAACACAGTTGTGTGTCCTTGAGTCACATTGGGACAGCAGAGGGTTAAATACCCTCTGGCACCACACATCAGGGTCCCAGTCTTCTGTGTGAGTGAATGGATGGAGGCAGGTGCGTGTGAGGGAGAAGGAATGTGGGGTGGCCATGCCCTCTCCAGCCTGTGGCCATCCTGCCACTGGCAAGCAGCTCCTGTTTCTTTACCACCAAGGAAATATGGCCTCTGCGAAGGGGCAAGGTGGAAAGGTTCCTGATTGCTATGCTGAATGAATGCTCCCAGCTTATTGAGTAGAAGGAGCAAGGCAGGAGCAGATGTTTGTTTGCTTATTTATTAAAAGTTTTTCTAACCCATCCACTACAAGTGCCTCGGCACGGCTTACAAAAATGAGTAGAATAAAACAAACACCACACCATCTGACAATTGAAATACTAAAACCCCAGTTAAAATCAATTAAACATTAAAATCACGGGAAAATAAAAAGGTTCTTGTTGTTATCTAGAGGCTTTCAAGTGCATCTTTGCAACTGGAAGAGCAAAAAATTATTGAATAAAAAAGTTCTGATCTGCAGGAAGTTAGTTCTTTGTCTAATACTGCATTTATTTGGTGGGTTTCCTGACTTCCCATGGCATTGCACCATATATCCACTCCTGTCTTTTCCCAAGGGTTGGGTGGGCTTGGGTGGTTAAGAAACAAGGCCTTGCTTTCCATCTGTTTTTGCCATATTTGTGCTGAGCATAACCTGCTACACCTCCTAATGGTTCATCTTCTCACTGCTTTCCCTGCAGATGATCACAAACTGGTTTTTGTGCAGCAGGGCCCCCTGGTGCTGGTGTCGGTGTCTCACACCCTTCAGTCTGAACAGCAGCTACGCCAGGAACTTTTGTATGTCTACTACCAGATCATCAGCATGCTCACCCAGGCCAGCATCACCCGCATCTTTGAGCGAAAGAAGAACTATGACCTCCGGCGCCTGCTTATTGGCTCGGAGAAGATCCTTGACCGCCTGTTGAGCCTGGTGGAGTTGGACCCTTGCTTTCTGCTTGGAGCTGTGCGCTGCCTGCCCCTCCCAGCTTCCCTGCGTGACTCCCTGGGCACTTTGCTCCAGAAGGCCATCACACCCAATCTGGTCTTCTCCATTCTGGTGGCCCAGAGTCATCTAGTCACCATGGTGCAGGAGAAAACAGTTATTGAAGATTGCCGACTAGAGCCCACTGACTTGCACCTGTTGCTCAACCTCATTGGGGCAACCTCTGCCTTCCAGACTGGGGAGATTTGGACACCTATTTGCTTGCCACGCTTCAACCCTGATTGTTACTTTTATGCTTATATTTCCTACTTGGATGCTGAATGTACTGTCTGCCTCATCCTTCTCTCCACGGACAAGGAATCTTTCTATTCTGTCTCAGACTGCAAGAAACGCATTGAGGAGGGCATGAGGACTCAGAACTACCTGCAGGCCCTCTCAAGCGGCCTGAAGAGTCCCTCCTATAGTGTGGGACTGGTGGGGGTGCCAGACCTTCGGCACTTTATGTACAAGCCCCTTGATATACCTGATAATTACCGACAGCTTCCTCAGTTCACCAGGTAATTAGCAACTTTCTTGAGTTTGAGTTTGCTTTGAACAAGAAGGGAGATTTCTTTGGAGCATGGAAGGATGGAAGTCCAATAGGGGATGGCTTGGATAAAGTATAAGCAATCTTCTTGAGCATGTTTGGCAATCTGAGAAACTGTCTTGGGCACCAGCACAAAATGAGTACCCTCTATCAGTCTGTAGCCACCTACCATATTTATTGTCTAATAATGGCTCCAAGCCCCCTTATAGCTCAGAGGTATGGTGGAAAAGAGGATGGGAGAAACCCTCACTTTGCTTTGAAACAGTCCTGATGGCCAGTAAGATTTTTTAAAAAAGAAAAATTAGAAGGGATAGGGCACTTTGTTGGGCTCCAAGAAAAAAGCCCATGGCTGTTACATTGTCTATTTGTACTATGGAAAATCATGTGTCCTACTGTAGCATTGTCTTCCGATGTTGGAACTAATTCATGTTAGCTAGAAGATATACCTGGGTGTTTTTCTATCTCCTTCAATGGAATGTTTGATGGAATCTGCTTTGGAAGAGTCTTGAGATTCTTAAGCTATAATTTGGAGTGAAGGAAATCTTTTTTCTTTTAGTTTTTAAAATATGTAGGTGATATTCTAACATTGGGGGACCAAGCTATTGTGTTCTGCCACATTACCTGTCTTTTTAACTTTCTGTCAGTTGCCTCTACTGATCTTGTTTTATTTACCCTTGTTTTGCTCGGAAAACATTTATTATTATTCACATAATTTTGAACTCAGAATAGGCTGTGTAGATTGAACAGTCATATAAATGATTTGATGATTAATGGTTCCTATAATTTTGTTTTGGATGTAGGATTTGGGATTTCTTGTAACTGAACCAGCTTCTTAAAAGGAATTATCCTGGTTACAGTGTTGTGGGGTTATGGGTTGATGGGTAATGTTTGTTGAATTGAACTAATCTGACACTGCATGTACATAAAGCAGCATAGTTTGCCTTGTTCGCCTCTCTCCAAAATTCACTTTTTGTTTGTGTGCCTTCCAATGTCAGTCTAATGTAAGTCCTATTCATTTCATTGGGTCTTGTCCAGCAGCCTAACATATACAAACCATAATGGAATTTTTTGGGGGTGTATCCCTTAATGTCTTATTCAAACTTTCAAAGACACATATGCCAATATACCATCCTGTATTCTTGGTGGCAGATCTGGATTTTCCGCAATGTAATGTATGGCATTTTTGTGAAAAAGCCAAACAGTGGAGATGATTGTTTATGCAAGTGTTAACTTACATCCTAACCCTATTATCTTTATAGGATTGGGTGTCCTGTTATGCTTGGATTCTTTTTCCTTTCGAATTGCTAAGGTGAGAGAGCTAGATATGGCATTTGGGACAGGCAAATGCCTACACAGATGGCACCACTTCTCCATTCCCCCTCTACATGACTCCCAGCCAGAGGCTGTGGGAAGAGCTAAGTTGGCTGTACTCAATTACAGCTTTAAATAGAGCAAGTCATGTGTGCAGTGGCTTTTTTCCCTTCTTACCAAGAAGGATCTGTGTGTGTTTCTGTGTGTGGGGATTTGTAAGGAGAGATTCTAGGAGATTCTAGGATGCTAGGCTATGGAGAGAAAGCAAGGTGGGCATCATGAGAACTTATCAAGCTGGTGAAATCTTGTAAAAGCACAAAGGAATTTGGAAGTAATAGTCAAACAGTTACACTGATTGGCATTCGTGTCTCCTGGTGCTCCAAAGGGACAGTGATGGATTAGGAGCATGCACATTTTCTGGGGAGGGGAGGAAGTGGCATTAGAATCAGTCATATCTTCATTTCAAGGGTGTAAAACGTGGAATGGTCATGTGATCTTGTTTTGTCACACATCTATTTTTGCAGCTTGCTTGTCAAAGTTGTGTCAAGGGCTGAAAGAGATACTCATCTGACTGTTGTAATATGTTGTATGCTGGAGGGTGGAATCTGTCTATGTGTTGGTCTTCAGTCTATGTGCATTCATTTATACTTAAATTTTTCTTTACCGTCATTCATTAAAAATCTCATGGCAGTTTACATTTAGAGATGAAGGGCTCCTATCACTGTCAATCAAAGGGCGATTCTACCTTTTTTTCCTTAATGGATCTTCTACGATAATAATAAAAATAGAAAAAGCTGCGAGAAAATATGGAAAAGTTATGCATGGAAGAATGCAGTCATCTGGACCCTCCATTCATTGAATGAGTCAGTCAATATATGATAAAAGCCCCATGTGGAAGCACCTTGTGTTGTTTATAGACAACCTGTCATGGTTCCTGCTTTGCAAAGAATCAGATTTGCGAAGCCATGGCTATTACTTAAAAAGTTACCTTTTGCTTTGACAAAGGTTGATTTATACGCATGGTGTCTAGTACAAGAGTCTAACTTATTATGGTTTGGGAGCTGCTGTATTCTAGAATTCTAATACTTTTCCTGCAGCTACCATTTGCCCAGTGGTCATGTTAGGAAGCCCTGAGCCTGAATGTTTTCAGATTGTAAAATGGGATTCATGCCTTCCATTTTCAATCCATGCTGGGGAATTACTAGAGAAAAGTGGTTGATATGAAGAGATGTTGCTAACTTTCTGCTATTTTTTCCTAGTTCTGTAGCTTGTCCACAGTAAGAGGTTGTATGGGTGAACCTTAACATCTCTGATTCCCTAATATGTCATGCTTCATCTCCTACAGCCCAGAACTGGAGGGACCTTACTGCAGTGAAAACGAACGCCATCGACTTTTTGACCTCTATCACTACCTTCACAGTCGTATACATAGTACCTCACGCCCTCTGCGTCTCATCTACCATGTAGCTGAAAAGGAGACTCTATTGGCTTGGGTGAGAAATGGCACCGCAGCTGCTTCAAACTTATCACTTTGTATGGTTCAAAACAGAAGTACATGTTATAAGGAGAATATGGGATTCCCAAACCCATCATTCCCCTAGTAAATGTATGGCAAAGTACAGCTGGGGAGAATTGGCCAGTGGGAAGGAGTGCTCAACTTTGTGTTTAATCACCAATTCTTCCTTCTAAACCACTGCCTCAAACTTTTGAGTAGCTTGTTGGGCTGTTGTCAATCTGTTTGGAGCAGCACCTCTCATAGAAAGCTTAGGAACCACAGGTCTGCTTCCTGCTATCTAATGTATGAAGAGTCCACATCCTGGGTATAGTGGCTAAATAAGAGTGAGGTACGCGTGGGACATGGGATACCTGGGATAATTTTCCTGCTCACAAAAGCTGGTGAAATCTGATAATTTAGGCAATTATGACACAAGGTTATAGAGTAGTAAGATCTACTCTTACCTAGTTGAAGCCTTTGGTTTTTCACTCACTCCCCAACTAATATTTCATTGTTTCTGTTATCTGATGGCAGCCATGTGGCCTGCAGAAAGCCATCAGCCTAGTTACTGAATGGGGGTCTCTCTCTCTCTCTCTGTTTCTCCTATAGGTCACCAGTAAGTTTGAATTATATACTTGCTTTAGTCCTTTGGTAACCAAAGCTGGTGCCATCAACGTTCTGACTAAGCTGTTGCGCTGGATAAAAAAGGAAGAGGATCGGCTCTTCATTCGCTATCCACCCAAATACTCTACCACACCCAATCCAGGGAAAGGCAGCAAAGGTCCTCGAACTGATAATGCTGAGAATGGCTTTTTTGGAGGTCTCTAGGACAGCAATCCTAAACTTCATCCATTGTGTACCTTCTTACGGACAAATCTTGATGGAAGTACTTCTCTGTGAGCGAGAAGACCTTCTGTTTTTTCTTCTACAAGCTGAACAGGGTCTGTGTGGGTGTGAGAATCATAATTTATCAATCCAAGCTGTCACTTTGTTGGTGATAAATTCATAATGTTTTGATTTAGGTTTTTTTCCCCAATTTTAGTTTACCTGTGCTCTTGGTACTATGCCTGCAAGGAGGCATTGGACCATGACAGCTAGACTGGAGTTGGGTAAGGAAACTGTAGCTCTGGAAGCTGTGACATTACCTATGGAAGGGGCATACAGTTGGAAGATAAGGGATTTCATATGGATTCTGCTCAGGCATAAAGTTTACACTGATACATTATGGGCCTAGCAGATTAGGATTCTCTGTTTCTGAGTGCTCGCACCACTGATACCAGTAGGGAATTGCCTTGCTTTTCACATTCTGTTTCTTCTTCTTTATCAGCAGTTCTGATAGCATGCTGAATGCCACTTCTGCCCCTCAGATAAAAATTGGGAGGTAAGGGATCTGGCTTGCTCTTTTTTCTATAATACTGTGGTCAAAATGGCAAAATAAGAGCCCCGGTTGTTGTTAAATGCAAACCAGGTAAGCTTGGTTGGTTGGTTGATAAGCTACCCAGAACTCACGGGGTTTTAGGGTTGAAGATGGCTTGTCAGCAGCTCCAATGAAACATCCTTCCTGGGTTCGTACTTAAGGAAAAGCTGCAGTGTACCCGTTGCACCCCAGTTAAAGAACATTGAGTCACTGATTGAAGAACATGCATCTGTGAATGCATACATAGTTTACTGAATTCCTAGAACAAGAAACAGGCAACTGTCACCACTTCTTTTATTTCACTTGCCCTTTGATAAACTCCTCAATTGTCCATAATTACTCTTTCAAAATAGCTGCCCAGGGCCAGTCCAGTAGGTACAGTGCTTTCAGGCAATATGGGACATAGAAAGATGAATGTTTACTACAGAGCTAGCTGATTTAGATCATTGTAGTGTCATCTTGGGATAACTGCAGGTGAACAGGCTCAGTTCCAAAGAATCCTTCGTTCTGGAACTATCAGTATTTTTTGAATAAGGCTCTTGTCCTGCCTATTCTTTGAACTATAATTTCCTTCTGAATTAGGGAAGCTGATTCAGCCTTTTATTTTGGCACCATGAGAAGGTCTATATGTGTGTGATGGGGATTTTGCAATCCTAGTATTTCAAGTAATGTTAATGGCTCAGTTTGTATTATGTAATTTAATTATGATGAAAGTTGGACTTCCTTTTTAATGCCTTATGTTGGAACCTTACTGGTTTTGAAGCTGTTTCACGATCCTCTGTAACTTCCCTCCCATTTTCTCCTCACACCTTGCCCTTTTTTTCCTGCTTTAAAATTATTGTCTTTGTCTGCTTGAATGACACATGGCCCTTGTTAGGGTTCTGTTGCCTTGCTTTGTTGCGGTGCTCCAATTTTCTGTCCCTGCTTCCTATAGCTATGTTTGTTTTTTGTAGATTTGAAGCCAGGGAAGAACAAACAGACCTGTGGCAAACTTTCTGTTTGGGAATGGTACTGACAAAAAACTTTTCTCATTCCAGTCAACTTTGGATATTGTCTGATGTACCATTAGTTCAGACAGCAGTTCTCAGAAAGAGACTTGAAAACCTCATTTACAAGCAATTAACAGTTGCATCCTTCCTTCCTGAGCAGATGCTGCTCTGCTGTGAAAATAGGTGCCCTCTGTAAATTTGCTGCTGCTCCACTGGGTCAGTTTTTTGTCCCTTTTATTTGTATGCTAAAAATAAGTCTTATTTTTGTCTGGAGGGGGGAGTATTAGGGAACTTCTGTTCTTGTGGGCAAACCCTGAGATTTCCTATGGTGTGGGGAGTAGTGTGTGGGGGGGGGGGGTAGAGGTGGGGAGCTTTGATTTATCCTGGAATACATATGTGAGTCTATAGAATACTGTTGCCAGTTTTGATGTGGGGCTGAGCACTGAACTGAATTCTATCCTCATTGCCACTGCTGAAGTGATTAAAGGAAA
This sequence comes from Varanus komodoensis, assembly GCF_004798865.1. NCBI lineage: Eukaryota > Metazoa > Chordata > Lepidosauria > Squamata > Varanidae > Varanus > Varanus komodoensis. Next base: position 18,811,402 of record NW_025335606.1, read on the forward strand.
TAAGTTATTTTGCAGGGTGTATCTGTTACTTTTGGATCCCTTCTGATGCCTGCTTGCTCAGCTTGCTTCTGGCTGGCATTTTATTCTGCCCTGGTGAAAGAATAGCAGTGATTCCATGCACCATGTGGCTAATTGACTGACAATATGAGATTATATTTCTGGCTGAACTGATGTACTGGGAACTGGAAGCATCTTATTAAACACAGAAAACCCATTTTAAATCAGCTTCATTCTGGCATGTGTGTGTTTCTTTCCCCATCTGTTGGTGTGTTTAGGCCTCTTCTGTTGTCTTGTCAGGATCAATTACAGCCATTGCACTATGGCGGCCACACAAATAAGTAGTGGTGTTGCCTGATTGCCTTAATATTAATTAATTAATTGTGTGAGTTTTAGTAAATCCATTAATTGATTTAAATCTGTACATGTTTTCATTAGGACAAAAATAATACTTCTGAAACATATGCTGCACTAAGTAACATTCTAAAAGGGGTATTCCTTTACCTGCATATGGAAGAATGTCTTTTCTGCATGGTATTCACAGTTTATAAGTATATCGTATTAAAAAGTCCTATTAATTTGGAACCTTGCTGCTGGGAACGATTGATGGCAAAGGGAGAAGGGGATGGCAGAAGATGAGGTGGCTAGATGGAGTCACTGGGACAGTGGGTGTGGGCTTGGGTGGGCTCTGAGGGATGGTGGAGGACAGGAGAGCCATGGGGTCCTGATGGGTTGGGCATGACTTTGCACCTAAACAACAACAAACACATTTATTTTGCATATCTATTTAATCCATGCAAATATTATTAAATCCTCTGATTTAGCTATTCACTGGAATAAACACTGGGAATTTATAAATCCCTAAATGTTACTTTGGCCATCTAATGAGAAGGAAGGACTCCCTGGAGAAGAGCCTAATGCTGAGAACAATAGATGACAAAAGAATAAGCGGATGGCAGAGGATGAGGTGGCTAGATGGAGTCACTGAAGCTGTTGGTGTGAGCTTGGGTGGACTCTGGAGACAGGAAGGCCTGGAGGAATGTTGTCCATGGGGTCGCGATGGGTCTGACACGACTTCACGACTAACAACAACAAAATGTTACTTGCTTACAACATTTTTCTATTATGCCTATCCATTCAAACCTAGCTAGTGATTTGCTGCTTAAAAAGCCAGTCTTTCAAAATTTTCCCTGGCTGATTACTTGTAAGAAGGTTTATAAGCCACAGAAAACAGCACGAGGAGCTTTTCCAATTGTCACCAATTTCAGTTCAATATTCTCCCAAGGCTTCAGCTGGCTGAAGTTGTTTCAAACATATTACATGATATATCTACAAACATATATTTGCTCAATCCACATTGTATTGCTTTAAAGGACAAATGGACAGTTTGGGACCTTCCAGATGGTTTGGCTGACAACTTTCATCACTCCCAGCCATCATAGTCACTAGGGCAGGAATATAAATATTTTAAATAAATAAAAATAGTGAGAAATGATGAGTTGTAGGTCAAAATATTGGGAGGGCCACAAGTTACCCATTTCTGTTTAAAAGAAATAAACATACAATAACATATTTTTTAAAAAGGAACTTAAAAGCCATGAGACAACCATGAACCTGACCACTATGGTTGCTAATGTTAGAGCTGATTTTTTTGTTATCTTAGTTTTCCCCATGGTTGCCTTTGTCCATTCTGCCTGACAGCAAAAGACTATTGTGAACTAGGCCAATTCACCTAGGTATTGACCAGGATTGTATCTGAGTGGGGGTTTATAATGGATGTCTCTCTGAAATTTGACTTACTTTATTTACATTTAAACCACTATTTTGAGATTTTAAAGAAAGAGAAACTAACACCAAACCCTGCTTTGTAGAAGAAAACTGCCAAAGAGATGTGAGTCACACAGCTGTTCTATAAATATTCACTTCACTTAAAATTGGACAGTAATTTAAGGGTGGACAATCAAATGCAGAAACAATACAGTGACTTGACACTGGGCAATGCTGAACTGTAGTACAGACTTCCAAGGCCTCTTCAGGGTCTGGAAATGTCAAGGATTTTGCCTTGGGAAACGTACAATCTGAATGGAACAGTAATGTTACTATGTCTGAAGCTTTCAGCTTTCAAACTGTAGTGTTTGCAGAAGAGATTTTTAGCTGTATGTTTTCTAATGAAGACAAAATACTATTTGCTCACTCCTTTCCTTCTTTGTATTTTCCAAGAGACTTTTGTTTGTTCAATGTCAGTTGGCCTATCCAAAGACTGAACTGTGCTGATTGTGAAACTCTTTGAAAAATGCTTTGAGGGACTTTGAGGAACCTTATGATGCTTGTTGATCTTCCATTTAAGAATACCCCAAACTTGGATTATGTATCTTGATATGTGCACTCCAGCCTGTGGTGGTGCATGCAGCTCAGATCATGTCTTTCCGCATATCTGCTTTGTTAAAGTGGGTTTGGAGAGACCTTTGTTCATGGAACCTCTTTTAATTCTCCTGGATTTTACTATGTACTTCAAATCCTAGCCATGAATATTTATTTATTTAATTATTTAACATATTTATATGCCGTCCTATTCATAAAAAGCCTCAGAATATAGAATACAAAGGGATGGGACTGCTTTCTCTTGCTCCTGTTGTTGTTCCAGTATGAGCAACACAAAGGTGATAGGGCTGCTCTTTCATCCCTCATTTCCCTTTATCAAAGAATTTGCCACAGAAGCTCAAAAGTATAACCTGTAACAACAGCAAATATGTTTTACTATTTACAATAGGAGAAAATATTGCATAAAGTATGGCTAATGATAATAGCTCTCCTAACTGGTAGAAACTGGGCTATTTTAGTCACTCAGTTTCTCATGAAATCCTCACTGAGCCTGGATTTCCAGGTACTCACCTAATACTTCCTACGAACCTAACTTGATGAAGACATGGTCGCCTCTTCTCACATATGCATGATTTTGCAACTTCAAGGCTAGACCACATTAAACTTCTTTACATAGATTACTTTTGGTATTTTGGATGCTGTACCTGGTACATAATGCTTTCATGCGTGCCAGTTTCTGTCCTTGCTCCTTGCCAAGTTCAATTCAAGGAAATGTCAGCCACTGATGAAGCTGTAAACATCCTTGGCTTATGATCTGTTTTCATTCCTCTGTTAAACACCATAATCATGGGAAAGCATGGGAGAGCTAGTGTGGTGTAGTGGTTAAGAGCATGGGACCGGGACTCAGGCGATCTGGGTTCTAGTCCCCACTCAGCCATGGAGCCAACTGGGTGACTTTGGGCCAGTCACAGACTCTCAGCCCAACCTACCTCACAGGGTTGTTGTTGTGGGGATAAGATGGAGGAGGAGAATGATGTAAGCTGCCTTGAGCCCTTTGTAGGAAAAAGGCAGGATATAAATCGAAAAATAAATAAATAAATAAATAAATAAAATCAAGTTTCACACCATTAGACACAGAACTCTCTTTGCCAGGTGATCTGTCATAAGAGAGTAAAACATTTTTTTAATTCAATCTGGCTCTGACACATACCAAGAGACACATACCAGTAAGGTAGAATGAATGAACTGTGACCTGCTGAGAGCCTTAGGGTCAGGAAGGCTGTAAGTCAAACATTTATTTCCTTTAAGTTTCAGAGGTAGGGGAGTTAATCAATTGGAGTGTCAGGATTCCAGACCTGCTTGGAATGAATACCCACATTCAGTGGAAGTGTACCGTCGAGCACTCAACAGTTTATTTACAGCAAACATAAATTCCTAAATTAGAATAGTGCTGAAGGGTATCCGTTTAAGGCTGGATACAAAGAAACAGGACATGTACAGAGTGTTTTATGGAGCTGGTGTCATGTATGCTTTTGCAGGGAGGGGGAAAGGGACCTTGAATGGATGATATACAAGAACAATAGCAGCACAAAATTACAATCAGACACATCAGAAAATGTTTTGATGCATCAAAAGCTTGAGTAACAGATAACAAAACAATCAGAAGTTACAAAATTTAACAGGTTTCAATGTTTGCTTTTTACAGTCAGAGGCAGGAAATTCTGTTTAAGACGAGGGATCTGGCAGAAGGGCAACTGACATCTCCTGCAAGATTACATATGCAAATAGTATCGATTTGCATGTCCTGGGGCTTATCTCCTTTTTCCATAGAAGTAACATGAATGGAAAAAAACCTCTGCAGATTGTGGGTGGGGGAAGAAAAAAAGGCAAAGCTTTCTATATTCTAAAGTATAAAACTTTTATTAGGGCAACTCCAACAGGAGCTAGACCAGGGGTTGGCAACCCGCAGCTCCGTAGGTGCACGTGGCTCTTGAATCCCTCTGCTGAGGCTCCATCACTTAAAATACATGTCACAGCCGTCAATCTGTGACCGAGGCTCTGAGTTACAAAATACCAATAGGTGATGATGAGGTATCCACTCAGGAATGCCGCGCTAGCGGGTTAAGTAAATTATGACATTCCTCTGCTAGTGTGCAGGGAAAGAGTGGAACAAGCTTCCTGCAGACTCTCATGTTACACGAAACAATGCTGAAAAGATCCTCTTTGTCCAAATGTAATCTCCTTCCTCTGAATGTTAAAAGCTGCGCTTCGGACCTGTCACAATTCACATCACTTGACTGTTTATCTGCTAATCAGTCACTAAGCACACCTATACCTGCGACCCGTGCCGATTTACTGAGCTTTTTCCATTTATCCATGAGGCCAACCATGGATAAATCGAAGAAAAGTTTCTGAAGAAAACCGAACGTTTAATGGTACGTGGGTAGATTCATTTGCTTTTACTGCTGACGAACTTATGGAGTTTGCTGTTTAATGCATGCAGCCCTTTAGCACTGACTTTGACTCTGCAGGAAGCTGTTCTCCTATTCAAAATATATGAAAGGAGTCCTACTAGTGTATAATGTAAGATTAAAAATAACAGTTTTTAGTGACTGAACAAGAGCTGCAGCTAAATCATAATGAAGATATAGATCTACTTCCTTGTTTTAAGAAGATTCTTATAAAAATTCCAGCAACATTATTACATTGGGAGAGGGATGTTCGTTCAATATTTCACCAGACTATTATTTATATTTGTTGTATTGCAGAAACTCTACTTACTGTATGAAAGTATCAATTAGTCCTTTTTTTATTCAGGTTGACAACTGACTGCACCCTCCATGTACACGTGATAAAAGGATGAGGGCACACAGAAGTAGATGGCATTTTTGGTTTGCTGCAGGTGGATAATTTAAGTTCGGCTTTTTATCTCATAAATACGAGGAGGACTCAAATAGACATTGAGTATTTTATTTGAAAGTAATCTTCAACCCAGCGTCTTTTTTTTTGGAGTTCAAAATGTTTTTGTTGCATGCAGAAATAAAAATTTGTTTTCTCTGTAGCAGTTCATTGATTTCATAAATGCAACACACTATAGTTTTTTTATACATCGCATAAAGGTAAAAACCGATATATGCAGTGTTATCTTCATTTTAGATGTCAAAAGGGCTTTGCGGCTCCCGGTGTTTTCTTTTCTGTGGGAAACGGATCCAAATGGCTCTTTGAGTGTTAAAGGTTGCCAACCCCTGAGCTAGACAAACTATCCTCACTCCACAGCTGTTGGCACTAGTACTGAAAGTTTCAAACAATTACCTGTAGTAGGTGCTTCATTTTCCAGAAAAATATGATTGAACCTTACTCCTTGGCCTAAATGCTTGAAAGAACCTAACTTACTGGTGATCTTTTCACCCTCCTGCTCCTCTCCCTACATGATCCGTAGCTTGTATTCTATTAAGATAGAGGTTGCCCTGTTTCATCACTGTTGTATGACCTATCCTTGAATTCATTTTCTCCTACATTAGTTACATAGTGTCTTAGTGTTATTACAATTGACCACCTCATCAATTTTCTCAGTTTTTCACGACTTTGGTACTTCTTAGAGTGCTGCAAATTCAAAATGCATCAGCTGAATCCTGGCATTTTTCATGTTGGCAGCCTCTTGTACCTCTAAGGGAGAGCTGAGTTGTTGTAGATAATGAAACTATGCTGATGAGTGCATTTGCACTTATTCAAGTGTTGAAGACCTGTAATTAGCTTGGCTCTGAAATATTTGCATTTGTACATGCTTTTGCTAACAAAACGTGTAATAGCAAGCTGTTTCAATTTGGTTACAGTTCTGATCCTGTTCTGCACACTAGCTTCCCTGTAAGCAATTAACTGATAATATGCTACCATTTTTCTTTTCCTGACAGGGATCCTATGCTGAGGCCTTGATTAGAGATGCACCATAATGGCATCAGATCTATGAATGGCCTTGTGCATACACTTGCTGAGGTGCTGTATTTGAATAGTGTATATTTAGGCCTAGTTTTCACTGAGGCGGAAAACCTGTGGTTGAGCTCTGCCTTTTCAGGCAACAGTGAGAGTTTCTGTGTGGTTACTAAACTCTTCCGGGTGAGGCCATTGCAGCTGTGTGTTTCAGAAGAGTCCTGAGGAATTACAGTGACAGTTGGAAAAAGGCGGGAAAATGTAAAAGAGGGAGAAGGATGGAGCTACAGACTGGGGACCTTTAGAGACTGGGGAGAAATTGGTCCTAAATGAACATGGAGGGCAATAATGTCGGTGAGTGGAGGTTGGGAGGGGTGTGTGGTGGCAGTGGGGAGAGAAAGAGACTAGATGCTGAAATATACAGCAGCTTGGATCCCTGAAAATAAAATCATTCCGCATGGAGTTGACAAAAAGGTCCGTGTCCTGGTGTGTGGATGCTCCAAATACACAACAGGGGAAGGCTTTTTTTAAAGATTTATTCTCAGGAATAACTGGTTGATGGGATTGGTAGTCAAACAGGCCAGGTTGGAGAAAGCTGTGCTATGAAGACCCCAGTGGTATGAGGGGATGAAAAGGAGACAGGAGGAAAATATTTTTCCAAAAAGAAGGAACGGCCAAGTCAAAGGAGGAATTGCACTTTTAACAATGTCTAAGTGACCTAAAGTACATCAGAGTTATGTGCCTGTTGTTGTTGTTTTTTTTTACAGATCTGATCATATCTATGCGTTATGTTCTCCTAGTCCAGCTTTCTAATTTTTTAACTGTATCTACATCTCTATCCATGGAAAAAAGTTCAGGTTTGATGTGAAGTCAGAAGAATTTGATATGCCTATTCAGATTGGTCATGGTCATTTCTCTCCCCAGTTAGGGAAAAGGTAATAAATACTGCCAGATATGCAGGGTAGGGAATAATGCAGCAAGCAGTGTTCTCAACGTTTTGGTAATGTTTTTCGGTCTACATATCGACACATTTCGTTTTTTCCAAACAACTTTCATGTACTAAAATACAGAAAAATACATCAGTATTAGACTGGGAGTTGGGAGATTCTGGTTCTTGTCCCTGCTTGCTTGCTTGCTTGCTTGCTTGCTTGCTTGCTTGCTTGCTTATTTATTTATTTATTTAAAACATTTCTATGCCGCCCCTATTGCAACAAAGCCTTGGGGCGGCTCACAAAGAATACATACATAAATAATGATAATATAACAATTTTTTAAAAATCATTAAAAAACCCCCGGTGCATTCTCAGCTAAAAATTTTAAAATCCTAATTAATTCAATAATTTAACAATTAAAATAAGTTTTAAATAAAAAGGTCTTAGCCTGTTGCCAAAAAACAAATAATGACGGTGCCAGACGGACCTCTCTGGGGAGCACATTCCATAGATGGGGCGCCACCACAGAGAAAGCCCTCCTCCGAGTACCCGCCCTCCTAATATCATTCACACAGGGTTCCCGGAGAAGGGCATCTGTTGCTGATCTCAAGGGGTGGGAGGGCATATATGGGTGCAAGCGTTCCTTTAGATATCCAGGTCCCAAGCTGTTTAGGGCTTTATAGGTCATAACCAACACCTTGAATTGGGCCCAGACTTCAATCGGGAGCCAGTGGAGCTGATGGAGAACTGGGGTTATATGAGAACAACGCTCAGTCCCCGTCAGCAGCCTGGCAGCTCTATTCTGCACCAATTGAAGTATCCAGACCATCTTCAAGGGTAGCCCCATGTACAGCGCATTACAGAAATCTAATCGGGAAGTTACCAGCGCGTGTGTCACTGTCGCCAGGCAGTTGTTCTCCAGGAAGGGATGCAGCTGATGTATCAGCCGAAGCTGAAGGAAGGCGCTCCTCGCCACCGCATCACCTGAGCTTCTAGAGACAGCTCAGGGTCAAGGAGCACTCCTAAGCTGTGAACCCTGTCCCTCAGAGGGAGTGCAACCCCATTTAGGACAAGGCCCAAGTCCCCCATCCCGAGGCCTGAGCCACCCACCGACAGGACCTCCATCTTGTCTGGATTGAGCTTCAGTTTATTGGCCCTCATCCAGCCCATTACCTCGGCCAGGCACCGGTTCAGCACAGCCACTGCCTCACCTGGATTGGTGGAAAACGAGAGGTAGAGCTGGGTATCATCAGCGTACTGATGATTCTGCAGCCCACACCTCCTGATGACCTCTCCCAGTGGTTTCATGTAGATGTTAAATAGCAAAGGGGACAAAATGGACCCCTGCGGAACTCCATGGCATAACTGCCATGGCGCAGAGCCATAGTCCCCCAGCACCACCTTCTGAAATCGGCCATTGAGATAGGAGTGGAACCACCACCATGCAGTGCCTCCAACTCCCAATCCCGCTAGCCTATTCAGAAGGATACCATGGTCGATGGTATTGAAAGCCGCTGAGAGGTCCAGGAGAACTAACAGGGACACACTCTCCCTGTCTCTCTCCCTGCACAGGTCATCGTACAGGGCGACCAAGGCAGATTCAGTGCCATACCCGGGTATGAAGCCGGACTGAAATGGGTCCAGATAATCAGTTTCATCCAAGAGTGCTTGGAGTTGTCCCGCCACCACCCGCTCTAGCACCTTGTCCAGGAACGGGATGTTGGCCACCGGTCTATAATTGGTGGCCACCTCTGGATCCAGGGATGCCTTCTTTAGGACTGGCCGGACTACCGCCTCCTTCAAAGGGGGGGGGGGTACCCAGCCGTCTCTTAAAGAGGCTTGACCACCTCCAGGATCCAGGTCCCAATCCTGTCCTTGGATTTCTTAAGTAGCCAAGATGGGCATGGGTCTAGTAAGCAAGTGGTAGGACGTACTTGTCCAAGCACCTTGTCCACATCATCAGGCCACAACAACTGAAATTCATCCATTAATTGTGGACTCAATGGCGTCTCCCCAGTAGAATGTGATTCAATAGCAGAGTCAAGCTCGTGGCGAATCTGAGCGATTTTCTCCCTGAAATGCTTGGCAAAGTCGTCACAGCGGGCCTCCGAGGGTGGCACAAGATCTTTCTTTGGGCCCGGATGTATCAGCCCCTGCACCACCCGAAAAAGCTCCGCCAGACGGCATTGTGAGTAGGCAATGGAAACGGAGAAGACTTTCTTCTTCGCCATCCTCACTGCCACAGCATAGACCCGATCATGGGCTCTTAAGTGTGTTTGGTCAGAATCACCCCGTGATCTCCACCTACGCTCTAGACGTCTCCCAACCTGCTTCATCGCCCGTAATTCAGGTGTATACCAAGGACATGAACGGGCTCTGCCGGGTGAGAGAGGACGTTTGGGAGCGAAGGTGTCAATAGCCCTGGTCATCTCCTCATTCCACAATTCAACCAGGGCATCGACAGGATCACCAGCCTTGTCAACCGGAAAATCCCCCAGAGCTTCCAGGAATCCATCAGGATCCATCCGGCTCCGGGGGTGGACCAATGCTTGGTCATGTTACCAAACTCAGCCAGTCAACAGCTAGGGCAAACCCAGGTGGACCCCAGACCCGAGCCAAAAGGAGCCTGAGACAAGACTTAGAGCCAAAATCAGCTTTATTCTAGTACACTATAGAATAAAGGAAGACAAAAGGGGACATTCAGCCCAAAGCAGTGTCTCAAAAGTTGCTCCCCAGTACATGCATACCTAGGTTATACCCTAGGTAACCAATTAGGTCACCTAATACACATCTGATACATTGATACATCAATGTATGCACCCACTCCCATGCTGGAGAAAGAGTCCTTTCTTCTGTCAAGGACCAGACATTTCCCATGTCTATTTCTTATCTGCTTGAGATTCACATAGGCTTGCCATGTTCTTACTCCCTGCACATTTGCAACTTTCATGGCAGCTAGAACCAGTTTCCACTGTCCCTTTGATTACTGTATTCGAGGTCAGGCTAGCGTGTTAGCTGTGGGTTACACAAAGTTCATTTTGTTCTTATCCCCTCTCCCTTCTGGGACAGTATAACTGTGGTGTTTTTACTACGTGGCTTTCCTCTGACCAACTACTTTTGGGGCCTTCCTCTGGCCAATTACTTTTGGGGTGTTTTAGGGTGCTGCAATTGGCAACAGTTTCCCCCCTTCAAAGGAATCTTCTTATTAAAAGACAGTTTCCTCTTGATTAGGGAGATAGGTTACTAAGCCTTCGCAGCTTTGCCTTAAAGGTGCAGACTGCTGGTGCAGGTGAGGGCCACTTGAACAGAAAAACATAGAAGCATAGAAACAGAACAAGTCTGACCCCTGGTCCCAGCCAGCCTCACTCATGACATGCCTACCATGTGCAAGTCTGAGAAATATTAGAATGAATAATTGTTGACAAACACGGTCAATAACAGCAAGCAAAATAAGGAGGAAAAGCACAAAGAAGAAAATATAAAGGTTCAAGTTTTTGTAGCCAGCCTCGGTTGGAGAGCTAAAACAACAATCCTCCCAATCCACTTTTACCAGAATGAAATTTAAAGCAGGTTGTAAAGCATTGAGCTTTTGAATGAGATGCTTTAAACAAACAGTTTTGTCTTCTACAAGTGTTGCAAACCCTGTCCTCACTTGCTAACAATGCAGTGTCTAGCAACATTGTATGGCAAGTTGCTGAAGTTGAGCTAACTTTGTTGTATGTCTGAAATGGCATCAGCTGTTTCACTAGAAACACAGAGAATGCAGAGGCTCGCACTCTAATGTCATGGTGATTTGAGAAAACCCCAGCTGGTGGAAGAACGGCACAGAGAAAGGAATAGGCTACCCCGCTTTGGCAATGTCTCCCACCAATGTCTGAACTACCTCTCTGCAGTTTGGCCAAGCACCCTTGGGGACTTCTGTAGTAATTCAGAGATTGGGGACAAGGTATCCAGTGCCCTATCATTCTGTAGGGAAAGCCATGAAAACCTTCTGGCTACTAACCCAATAGGTCCCGAGGTGGTTTCCATGTTTGGAAGGCATACCTGTGTTGTGAAGCTGAGTCCAGAGATCCCCTGTAGAGGGTTTCTCCTGCGGAGTTTTGTATTTGCCAGTTATTTCCAATGTGGGCCATTGAGCTAGGCATATTTGCTGATTTCCATCTTTTGACCAGCACCAAGTTCTCTTGCACCCATAGTGTGCGTTCCAGGCTGTACCAATTGACACTTATTATTTATTTATTTATTAAAACATTTTTATGCCTCCCCATTCGCCGAAGCCTCGGGGCGGCTTACCAGCCCCATTTGTGTGAATAATGTATAGCAGTCATCATCTACATGTAGTTGCCCATCCAGCTGCAGGCCAGGACCTTTCCAGCTTAGCAAAGACAAAACTACATGCTAGACCCCGCACCAAACTCTCCCTCACATACAGGGGCCTATTCTAGCTTGTGCCAATTGGCTGTTGCTCTCTTGGGTGCTGTAGAGATGTTGCCAGTCCACCACCACCACCAAACTAGACCACTGTGCCTCAGTGGTCCTTGCCTGTAGTGGCCTCACATGGAGATTGTTTTTCCCAGGGATCTATGAAATCCTTTTTAAGCCAAACATGAATTCTTTCTTTTTGCTCTCCTTTGGCTGATCTGGGATGGCAGTGCCCGCCCTTCTGCAATTTGCATGTCAGTGTTACCTGGTCTTTGGTTAGGATCTAGACATGTGACATTTCCAGGTGAAAGAAATCTTTGCTGGGTTTTCAACAGTACTACTGAAACATAAGCATTCTATTGCACGCTGAGTCAGTACTCTAAAACTGAAAACTTAGGAATGAGGAAGTCCACTGTTTTCTTTCCACAAGGACATATGGTATAGAAGGGAGTAACAAAATTAACAGAAATAAACAGAGGCAGCCAGAGCAGTGACTCCAAGAAACCCCCCCTCTTCCCTTCAGCATTATTATCTAGGCTACTTAGCATTAGGCAAATGCAAGTATCTTTGTTTCAGTCTTCAAGCCGGGACCCGATCCTGGTCCCTAATATGCTGCTCAGGACTCTTCTTCCTTGCCCCCTTCAGTTGCGGGCCCTTGGTCCTGGTCAGTTATGCCACTGGTCCTCCCTTGCAGGGTTGGTGTTTGAACAAGAACTTTAGATCCTCCATAGGTTCCATGGTCCTTCGGTCTCCTTGTGGTTTTGGAACTTTCCTCAGCCTGGTGTAGTGTTCCCACATACGCACTCCCTCCGATCTCACTATTGTGTAGCGAGGGGCACCTGGGCATGGTCCGTCCACTGTATCAATGGTCTCCAGGCAGTCCACTCAGGCAAGTCGACTGATGTAAACCAGCAGGCCCCTCCCTTCCCCTGTGCCATTGCAAGCTGCAGGCAGCAACCAGCCAGTGGCTGCAGCTTCACACACTGCAGGCAGTCAGTTAGCCAGACCCGGCTGCTCTGGCATTGGAGAAGGAGTGATGCCAGCTAGCTGGCCAGCGTCACAGAAGGGTGGAGAGAGGTGCCTGCCAGGACTGGTGCGGGGGAGGACCAGCCCCCCCCCCCCCCCCCCCCGTTGTGCCTCATGCCTCAACAGAGGCAGCACCTCACAAGGAAGAGTCAAACGCCCAAACAGAGAATCAGACATCAGAACAGGAGAACTTATACTTGAGGCCCTGTAACCAGGCGACCCTTCCACAGCCTGACTTGGGAGTAGCTGAACAGATAGCCACCCCTCATCCTGACCTTTTACCCCTTGGGCAAACAGCCATGCCTCAATCTGGCCCCGAGGGCCCTGAGGGAAGAGACACTACGCGTTCTGTCTCTGAAGAGAGCGGGCAGAGTGCCCCCCTCTCAGTGTCAGAGTGCCTTCCTGACACTGAGCCTCCTGAACAAGACACAGAAGACGCAAGAGGTGGGATAGATTTGACCCGCGCAACTCTTAGACGTAGCTTACGCCGATTGGAACAAAAGGAAGCTTTGTCCCACCTCAGGGGGGAAAGGTGGGACAGGGAAAGCTAATCCCACATGGGTTCCCTGTAGGACGTCACTAAGGAGGTAGCAACTGACTTGTAAAGACCATTGCAGTAGAGCTTATCTGTAGCGTTGTAAATCTTGTAGATAAGTAACAATAAAAGGCTTTAGTTTTATTGTCTGCTGAAGTGTAGGTCATTTATACTGTGAGCTGACACCTCACAACAGCTTGCTACCTCCTCAGTCAAACGCTCTTCCAAAAACAAGAGCGTTTTAGCCCACACAGCCAGGCAAAGATTTTTTTCTCTCTCCATTCGCTATTTTTCTTTTTTCACTCTTGAGAAATCACACTGATGGATCCAGCTGCCCAAGTTCCTCCTTAGGTCCAGAGCCTGCGAGATGAAAACACTCTTCTGAGAAAGAAATATGCAGAGACAACACAACGGATGGAATCTATGCAGATTGAGTTGGATCATTTCCGTGCTAAGCAGCAAACAGCAGCAGCTCCCACACAAGCTCGAGAGCTGAATTTAAGATGATGCCCGGTGGAGCCTCCCCCCAAATACGACGGGAAGAAAGAAGGATTTACGACTTTCAAAGCAAAATGTGAACTCTACATTAACCTACGCCTTAATGACTTCACTGATGATAAGACAAAATTAGGCTTTTTAATAAATCAACTCACGGGGGCCCCAGCCTGCTGGGCAACTGCAATGCTGATAGCTCGAGATCCCATTTTAAATGACGCAACAACGTTTATGGATGCCTTGGGAAAGTTTCTTGGCATAGAATCTTGCAAAGAAATGGCCATTTGTGAGATAAAGCGTCTTAAACAGGGGCATGCCTCAGCTACTGAATACACTACTAAATTCCAACTCCTTATGAATGACTTGGGGTGGAACGAGGAGACCTTAATGGTGCAATACCGAGAAGGCTTGAGGGAGGAGGTTTTGGATGATTTAGCCCGCACGTCAATGCTATCAACTTTGTAGCCATTGATACTTCTGACAATACAGATTGATGAAAGGCTAACTGAGAGAGCCCGAGCTAGGCAGGAACGCCACGCTGGCCTGCTGCCAACTAAAGAAAGATGGTTCCCATGCACAGGAGCTAGGCCCCAACAACTCCCGCCTGATAACTATGTTGCCGTGGCAACACCTCAGCCGAAGCCGGAACCTGAGCCAATGCAGCTAGGAGCTACCAGGCCTCACATTCCAAGGGGAGATAGAGCTTACTGCCACCCAACCGGACCGTATTTTGTATGTGGACATAACGGCCATCTGGCCCGGTCTTGTCCTTTGAGGAAGCTGGTAGAAAACTTCCAGTCCCAGTGTCATTAAGCACCACGACACTGGGATCTTTCCATAAATCACAAGGGTGCCTCTCCCCAGGAAGAACTCCTTCAGCCCGACACCTGCTGGTCGATGCCACCTTACAGGCACATTCCCAGCCTGTAATTCAATCCACGGCACTGATTGATAGTGGTGCTACTGCTTCCTTTATGGATGAAGAATTTGCTAAGAAACACAGCTTTCCTACGTCAATACTGCCAACCCCACTCCAAGTGGACTCTGTCCAGAAACGTCCCCTGCAAGGGGGCCTCTCCTCCCGCCAATCCTCCCCCCTCACTCTGCAGATTGGCAAACACTGAGAACAAACTGCTTTTTTATTAGTGAAAGACCTACAGTACCCCCTGGTACTTGGCATGGACTGGTTAATTAAACACAAGCCCCAGATATCTTGGGACTCGGGGCAGATACAGTTCAATTCCACATTTTGTTTGCAGCACTACAGTGATCCTACGACCCACGCTACTCTTACCTCCCTCCTGCCTTCCACCACCACCCTCCCTCCACAATACCAAGACTTCTGGGACATCTTTGACCCACAGGAGGCAGACAAGCTGCCCCCTCACCACTCATGTGACATGGAAATCCACATACAACCAGGAGCAACTCTTCTAGTCAGCAAACTGCGACCCATGTCACCTAAAGAGCTCCAGGTCCTCAAAGACTTCATATCCACCAATTTAAAAAAGGGCTTCATCTGTCCATCCTCTTCACCCACTTCAGCAACGTCTATCATTGTGCCTTGAAAATATTCTGAGGAACCCAGAGTGTGTATCGATTACCGCCGCTTGAACGCAATCACCGTTCCCAACACGCACTCCATGCCACTAATCTCAGAGATTTTAGAACGCCTAGGCCAGGCGCGCATTTTTACCAAACTGGACCTCCGCAACTCCTACAGTTTGCTGCGCATCTGCCCTGGCTATGAACATTTAACAGCATTTTTGACCCGATTCGGCACCTTCAAATTTTTAGTAACCCCTTTTGGCCTTGTGAACTCGGGACAATTGTTTTGCAGATTGATTAACGAGATCTTCCACGATTTTCTCGACGACTTCTTGATCGCCTACCTGGATGATTTGTTGATCTTTTCCAATGACTCTGAGTCTCACATACGCCATGTACAAGCCGTCCTCCAATGCATGGGAGAATACCACCTCTTTGCTAAATTGGAAAAATGTGAATTCCACACCACCTCGCTCCTGTACCTCGGCTACCGCATTTCCCCAGACTGACTGCCGATGGACACTGAGAAGGTGTGGGCAGTACTATCCTGGCAACCACCACAGACGAAAAGAGGACTACAAAAGTTCTTAGGATTTGCGAACTTCTATCGTTGGTTCATACCGCACTTCTCACGCTTAACTGCACTGTTGACGGACCTTCTGAAAGACAGAGGACGCCACCTAAATTGGCCGCTCAACACCGCATCCGCATTTGACACTTTGAAACACCAATTCACTTCAGAACATCAGCTGATCCATCCCGACACATCCACGCCTTTTGTACTATAAACCAATGGCTCCGACAGAGCCATGGGGCAGTTCTCCTACAACCACAACACGGGGCCATCACTGACCTCAGACCAGTGGCTTTCTACTCTCACAAACTCTCAAGTTCAGAGCGGAACTACATGATTTGGGAGAAGGAACTGTTAGCGATCAAAGCTGCCTTACAGGAATGGCGACATTTGCTTGAAGGTTCTCCACACACAGTCCTCATCCAAATAGATAACAAGAACCTAGTTCATTTCGCTACCGCCAAAATACTCAACCAAAGGCAAGCACGATGGGCTCTATTCTTCGCTCGCTTTCACTTTCGCATCGAATATATACCCCCTTCAAAAAACCTCCTGGCTGACGCTCTGTCCAGGAAACCGGAATACTTTGGCAACAACGAAGTGCAGCCCGACCCAACCCCGATACTGCAACCTGAAATGACAGCCGCAACGACCATCTCCACCTCCTGCAATACTGAACTCCGCCAAGCCCAGCAAGCTGACCCCCTCATCCGAACAAAGAGGGAACAGAGGAGGACAGTCACCCTTCCTGCCACATACTCATTTGAGGATGACATCCTACTCTATAACCATGTTCCGTATGTTCCATTACCACTCCCAGAACGAATCTTGCAACAATGCCCCAACTCCCCGTCCACGGGACATTTCAGGGTTTACAAAATGCTGCACACCCTCTCCAGAGGCTATTGGTGGCCCCACATGTACCATGATGTCAAATCGTACGTTCTATCCTGTCCCACACGCCAACGCGCCAAACGCCCACCTGGAAAACCCCCAGGACTACTTCACCCAGTAGAAACCCCTCCCGGGCCCTGGCACACCATTTTGATGGACTTCATTACTGATTTCCTGCAATCGAGTGGCTTCACCACCATACTGGTCGTCACAGACCTATTCACGAAGATGGCTCACTTTATCCCCTACACGGGGCTTCCCTTGGCCAAGACCACCGCCTCCCTATTCGTCCATCATATATATAAGGCACACGGGTGGCCCCTTGCGTTAATTACCGATAGGGGCAGTCAGTTCACATCCCGATTTTGGCGAGAACTCCTGACCTTGCTCAAGGTGTACCTACGCCTCTCTTCAGCTCACCACCTGCAAACCGACAGGCAAATGGAACGTCTCAACATGATGCTCGAGCAGTACCTCCGCTGCTATGTGTTGGCTCTCTCCCATTGGCAGAGTTCACGTACAACAATTCTGTCCACGCCTCTACCCTACAAACTCCTTTCTTCGCCAACCTTGGTTACTATCCTTGGGCTTTTCCTTCCGCACTTCCGATGTCGTCCATCCCTGCTGCCAGGAATTTTCTGCACGACTGGGCTTCGGTGCAGTCCGTACTCAAACAACAATTGGACAAGGCCAAGGCAACCTATAAGGAAGTCGCTGACCGACACAGACAGCCTGGAACTCCTCTGCATGTCGGCGACTGGGTTTGGTTGTCTACCAAATTTCTTCCCCTTTTGGTGCCCTCTCGCAAATTAGCCCACAAACGCGCTGGACCATTCCATATCCTCTCCCAAATCAATCCTGTGGCCTTCCGATTGGCTTTGCCCCCATCCAAGAGAATCCACCCGGTCTTCCACCGGGCACTACTTTCTCCTGCCCTGTGGCAACACCCCCTCTGCTCTCAACTTCCACCACCCCCACCCGTGATAGTTGATGGACAGGAAGAATTTGAAATCGAAGAGATCCTCGACTCTAGATTCCGGAGGGGATGCCTGCAATATCTAGTACACTGGAAGGGCTACACCCCCCCCCCCCCGAGGACCACAGTTGTGAACCCCTTGACCACATTCATGCACCCATCCTCCTGCGATGATTTCACTCCCGTTTCCCGCATAAGCCAGGTAGCACTCACCTCCATCACCACCGGGGAGGGAGAGGTCATGGAGGGCGGGTAGTGTTGTGCTTCACACCTCAACAGAGGCGGCACCTCACAAGGAAGAGTCAAATGCCCAAACAGAGAATCAGACATCAGAACAGGAGAACTTATACTTGAGGCCCTGTAACCAGGCGACCCTTCCACAGCCTGACTTGGGAGTAGCTGAACAGATAGCCACCCCTCATCCTGACCTTTTACCCCTTGGGCAAACAGCCATGCCTCAATCTGGCCCCGAGGGCCCTGAGGGAAGAGACACTACGCGTTCTGTCTCTGAAGAGAGCGGGCAGAGTGCCCCCCTCTCAGTGTCAGAGTGCCTTCCTGACACTGAGCCTCCTGAACAAGACACAGAAGACGCAAGAGGTGGGATAGATTTGACCCGCGCGACTCTTAGACGTAGCTTACGCCGATTGGAACAAAAGGAAGCTTTGTCCCACCTCAGGGGGGAAAGGTGGGACAGGGAAAGCTAATCCCACGTGGGTTCCCTGTAGGACGTCAATAAGGAGGTAGCAACTGACTTGTAAAGTCCATTGCAGTAGAGCTTATCTGTAGCGTTGTAAATCTTGTAGATAAGTAACAATAAAAGGCTTTAGTTTTATTGTCTGCTAAAGTATGGGTCATTTATACTGTGAGCTGACACCTCACAACACCCGCCCCCCCCTTTTTGCACCTCCATGCCAGAAGTTGCCCTGGTGCTGAGGAACAGCCATGCGTGCCCCAAGAAAGCACTGACTGCCAGTTTTCCAAGCCTGCGTTTACAGCTTTGGGGGAGTTTGACAAACCTCCTCCTTCCTCTCTTGAGGCAGCTGGTATTTCCTCCCCTTGCAAGTCAGAAGCCCAAATACTGCACCTGTTCTTGTGAGGTTTGCATCTTCTCCTTGGTGACCCAACGAAATCCAGCAGATGTGCACTGGTCTGTGGCCTCAGTGGCAATTAAAAGATGTTTCACATACTGCAGGAAAAACACCATTAGAGTCTCTAGTCCATTCAAACAAGTCCTTAGCCAGTGCTTGAGAGAAAGGTGGGTGAATTCTGGCTCTTTGTCCCATCCTGGCATTCTCATTTGAAGGCAAAAAGAATTAGTTCCATAGGAAGCACTCCATGGGCCCCACAACTGGGCAGGTGGCCTGATGCCCTGTGTCCCCATTGTCAAGAATCCCTGCTGTGTCCCCCCCACCAATTGGGACAGTCACAACTGAGCAGACTGCCCTAGTGTCCACCAAGAAATCCATGTTCTCATCTCCTACCCTCATTCTCTCCTGGGGTTGTGGGGGATGACATGGAACTCTTCCCGTGAGTTCCCTATTCTTCCCCCAGAGTCTCCAAAGTGGTCACGACAGCCCATGCCTTGTTCTGGGAGTATTCCCTTTTCCATTGTTGCTCCTGTTTGCACATCACACTCTTACTGTATTCCTTCCTCTCCTATGGAACTCCAATCTTGGCTGGCGGCACTGGTAGCTTCCATCGCTCCCTGCCTTTCCCCATTTGTGCTGCAGCACCGCCTTCATCGCCACTGCCATCAGATCCATTTGCAGGCTGTCTTTCGGTACATTTGCTTTTTAACTATGCATCTTCTTAGCCGTTTTCAAAAACTGCACCTACTGAACACCACCAAGCTATGTGTTACGTACAACTTGTGTGTGTGTGTGTGTGTGTGTGTGTGTGAACTCCAGCTTTGTCCAGGTCTCCTTTTGAAATGACATGTAGTAGACTGTTTAACTTTTCCTTGCCACTTGATTTTTTCAGTAAGCAGATTATATTTTGGCAACTAGATAGGTCTAAGTGGAAGGGTCTACAAGTGGAGAGTATGCTACCAATTAGTAGATATATGGGTAAACAGACAGTCTTTGGAGGCTATATAGTAAGCATTCAGCTCTAACTGTTTAATGTTTTTTAGACCTTGCCTTTTGATTTGAAGTCACCTGGAGGGTGGCTGCACAAATTTACTCAAAACAATTATGTAGAATCCATAAAACAGAAGTAGAAAACCAAAAAAATCAACATAATAAGCACTTCAGAGTGGGGAAGGAGGATGCAGGGGATACAGGTTACTTCATACTCTGGCCTCTGAGTCTTCTCCCCTGCCTACCGCTTGAAGGATATCCTAGAGAGAGTCCCTGGCCTCAGTGAGGCAGCTGGCACAGCTCTTTCTGGGTTGGATGCATAGTTGGGGTGGGTAAATAGAAAGGAATGTGGGTTCCCACTTCTGTGGTTGTCCCTGACCTCAGATCTGGGAATACAAAGTATCTTATGGTTTCCTAGATGCTGTCCAGGGGCCACAAGATCACTCCCTAAGTAAAGATGGAATAGCTGTACTGTTAGTGTACAGTTAATAGCTGCTGGTTAATGCTAGGACCAACTGTCTTTATGAAGTGGATGTTAGTTTACTATAATATCTGGACAATTTTGTGTTTGCGATTGTTCTCTCTACAGATCCCTGGGATTTTGCTTCAGAAATGGAGGAGATACTGTCACTTGTGAAACAAATGCAGAATGGTATTTTGAAGTTAATTGTTAGAGGGATATACCTAGTAGGGGAGTAGGTAATAGTGTACACAGGATAGTTAAAAGTTGGGATATCTGAGCACTTATATTTCCCCCTGTTTTGCTGTCAGGAGAATATTTCTGACTAGTAGGTAAAGCTGGCCAATATCTAAAATTTTGCATTCCTAGGTAGCAAATAAGTTTAGTTTGATCTGTTGTTGATCTAACTATGACTTGGGTTCAGAATAAGGTTTCCCAAATTTATGAAGGGAGTGTTAACTAGTATATCTATGCTTATGCCAAAGAATTGTATGTCTGTACTCTGCAAATATATTTCCATGCTGTTAGGAGATAGAGCCAATCATATTTAGTTCTTTATGATAGAATGCACATAAATTTACAATACAGCCATATACAGACATAATGCCTTTAGTATTTTTAGATGCCAGGAGTGCCCCAACCTGGAATCATGAGCCCCATATTAAGATCTTCAAAAATTTATTTGAGGCTTCTGTATCCATTGTATGTAAGTGTTCATGAATGATGAGGAAAGTCACATTAGGAAGAGAAAAAAGTGGAAGATTTGTTTGGGGTTGGGCAAGAGAACATGGTGAGAGGGAAAGGCTACATCAGGAGGGTCTGTGGAGGAGGAAACCAGCAGTTTCTCTGGCAGCATCAGAAAATAATCAAGCATGGTATTAAATGTATTGCATATATAGAAATATTGGTGTTTTCCTTGGGGCTCCAGGTTATGACACTTGCCAAGGGATAGAAGATATACCATAATGTATGGGGAAATGGTGCAATTTGGAAGTTGAAACTATTAACTTAATATTAATTATATTCTATTTGCATAGCATGATGAATTCATCTGTAGTTTAACTTCTTTTTGTAGTGCAAAATCTGGAGCCAAAAATTGAAGACTTAGTAAAAAGGATCAATAAATTGCAGCAAGGTAAGAAGAAAAGAGAGATTAGCAGTCTTTATTTCTAAAGAGAACCTTAAAAGCAGGTACTCCTGCAATGGACATTGCCCAGTTGAGGCTTCTGATTTCTGCACTTTTGGAACTGTGTGCTTGTATAGTTGTGCAAGTGCAGCTTTAAAAAATTGTATATATGTGCCTTTAAAAATAAATTTCTTGCCAATTACTAGTGGCCCCTTCAATGTGCCACATGGAAATGGCTGTTGAAATGGATTGCAAACAGTGGCTGTGAGACCACTGGGGGGAGAAAAAAAGGGCAAAAAGGGTTAAAGGAAATAAAAGGCCATGGCAAGCCAAAGGAATCACAGTCATGCTGGGGGAGGTGCACAGGCAAGTAAGTTCTGCCACAGAGTCTCCTGGCATGCCTTTAACAGGACCAAGGGTGAGGGAGAAGACAAACAGCCCAAGGTGAGCTTAGTTGTCTGTCAGGTGCCTCTTGAGTTGTTGGCACAATGATCAACCCACTATGGCTTATTTCCAGGATGGATTGTTGTGACATACAAACTTGCCTGTAGTATTTATAGTTCACATTTTTGGGTCTAAGGGTAACAAAAACAAATTAATATTATGCTTCCCCTCCTCAGCAAAACAACTACCCTATATTAATCAAAATGTTCTCACCTTCTACCAACAATCATGGCCTTGAGCCTCAAAAGTCAGCCCAAATTGGTAACTCTTATGATGTATATGAAAGAAACTATTTATGGTCAGATACACAGTCATGGCAGAAGATTTAGTGGTGATTTAAGACTATTGTCATGATCCGTATTACATGAATTATCTGGTTGTTTGATCCATCTCATATTTGGTGTTCCTCCTCTTCTTCTGCCTTCAACTTTTCCTAGCATTACTGTCTTC
Organism: Varanus komodoensis; assembly: GCF_004798865.1. Lineage (NCBI taxonomy): Eukaryota > Metazoa > Chordata > Lepidosauria > Squamata > Varanidae > Varanus > Varanus komodoensis. Next base: position 18,833,608 of record NW_025335606.1, read on the forward strand.
TCCAACTAATATTGCCTTCTCATGTTGTGCCCAAAGTACAACCTCAGTTTTATCATTTTTGCTTCCACAGTTTGTTAGGTAGAGCCAAAGTTAGGAACAAGAGAGATAGGGTTACTGAATTAAGACTACTGGTACTAGCTCAAGGTTTGTACTACTACAAAGCAGGATTCAAATCTTTCTCTGGATGCATCCAGATCCAGCACTCTGCTTTAGCACTCCACTGATCATTTATTCCCACTTTTCTTTCTTTTGCTGCATTTGTTTCTAGCCAAGAAGATAATAAGTGAAGAGTTCTCTGAGGCAAATAAGCACAGCAATGCACTACAGAGGGAACTGGAAAAATGTAGGTAATTCCAGAATTATGTGATAAAAACATGATCATTGTGAATATAGGATTCTTACTGAAATTACTTGACTTACCTGGATAAATTATATTTTTTATATTTATATTCTTAAGCCCCTGTTTTGGCTCAGTTGTAACACAATGAATCCAGACAGAACTCTAGACATAAATGGTCCTTTTGAAAGGTTTTAGATTTGGAAATTACTATCCGTAAAGTAATCCTTAGCAATATAGTAAGGCAGGTTTCATATCTTCTTTTGGGAAGGGCAGGTGGGAATGAGCACCAGGGCAAATTAAGAATGGTTCTAATCCTTTCAGGATACTGCTGTTCAAAATGCATTTTTTCACTGCTCAGAGACACTGCTTTAGTTTGAAGTCAGTGCAAAAAGTAGCTGCTGCTTGCTCAGCTTCTTAATATTATGTATCATGTGTTTCCAATTTTCTCCTTTACCAGCAGTATCCAATATAATGACAATCCATAGCTTATCATATGTGAGTGGGAGTGTATAAGTGTGCAGCTTCCAGTGTATTCCTCACTTCCATTTTCAGTTAGCAACCTATTATGAAAACTTATGGGTAAATATGCTTACTGAAATTATATAATTATTTTAATAGCTACCAATGTATTGCATGATCTTTTGTCCATTTTCAATTTTCTGCACATTGCTATCAGGAATACCTCATCACATCTTCCTAGCTAAACAACTATTGATCCAGATTCCAGGAAGATAGAGAGCAAAGTGACACAAAAGCAGAATGAGCTTTGTATAAGATGTATACTTTTTAGTCAGTTCTTCATCACACAAGATTTTGAGATAATATATATTACAGGTTGGCTAACCCTCGGCACCTGCAGATCCAGGGAACGATTTGTCTGAAGTATTTCTGCACTACTTTTCTCTGAATTAACCTCACTGGTTTCTCAAAATAAAATTTTCTATAATGTATAATTTTCAAAGTTTGCTTTGAAACAACCTATGCAATAACTTAATGAGAACAGTTCTTTCCAAGCTTTGCATCATCCATATGGCATAAAAAGATAAACTGGGGCCTCTTCCGCTTACCAGTCTTGTACTATCATAAAGGCAGAACTGAGCGAATTCTTTTCCTTCTCTTGTAGTGCATGCTGAGAAGTCAACACTTGAGGAAATACTGAACAAGAAGAAAGGTGATAACAAATTTGGGAGTGCTTGTTTGAGGTTTTCAGGACCGTTTTAGCACACATCCAAAACATCTCCCCTTCAATATGCATATTGGTTGCAGGGAGAGCCCGTTTTTTTCAAGCACTGGATCTATTATCTGAGTCAATCTGAATTTTCCCCCCATATGGGGCATTCATTATTACTATGATTGTGGTCTGGAATGTGGTTTTGAGAATGTTACATAAATTCTACTGGATATGGTCTGTGGCAATGTTATTAAAGAGCAAGACAAACTTCACTCTCCTTAATGGTTGTTTCATGTTATATGGGTTTAATTTAAAATATTAGCTGGCTGTGCTTTCCTGTGGTACAGACTTTGCACTGTAGCCCTCTATAACCAGATATCCTTTTATTTAAATCTTCTGTAGCAACAAACACTACCCTTTCTTCCTCACACCTATTTTGTAAAAATTTTGTTCCCTTTAAAATTGTTTTATTGTCTTGAATATCTTTGTGCTACTCTGTTGTTATAGTTATGATACACATTTATATCCTTTCCTTAAATACAAAGTATTTCCAGGGTGGCTTACAGAGTTCCAATAGAATACAAAAATAAACAGTCTTTCGACAATGATAACACTGTAGCATACACACATGTGCTCTAAAAATATGTGACAAAGATCACCCATGACAAAGATCAGGCTATCTTTTGTAGCAAAATACAGCAAGATCTTCTTTCCATTCCCATCTATGGTCTGATGGTATATCTGGTTGGGATTAGGTCAGGTATAATGAGATCCAAATATAATGTAATTGAAGAACACCACTTAATAATTTTATAGATATATCTTTAGTTCAACATGGCTTCATATGAGGAAGGACTGGTGCAGAACTTATAGTCCCAAGAAAGTTCATTTTAGTTGAGTGATCTCTAACTTTACATTTCATTTTTTCACAGCAGCAGCACTGATACTTTCACGTAACTATCCATAATAATACCAAGATCCCTTTCCTAGTTAGGTTTCCCTCCTCTGACAATCTGTTAGGTTTCTGTACTCCGCACATGGGAAGGATGGAGTACTCCCTTTCCTCCAGCCCATCTTACTTGTCTGTATGCACTTTCTTATTTGTTGTATCTTCCAGGCAAGTACTTAAATACAGGACTTATGTACTCTATTCTGTTTGATGAGATTTCATAAGATATATTGCATTATTTGGAAACTAGGAATATTGCTATGAGTTCAAAGCTAGAATTCAAATGACCATGTAGAAAAATTACACATAAAAGGAGCAACTGTGTGGCTAAATGCTAACACTAATCTTCATTGTAGAGGCCTGGAAAATCATGCAGCTACACTGTGAGGAGACAAAGACTGAGATGCAAAGGTAGGCTATGGTAGCACTATCAGTCAAAAGACCTATTCCAACTCTTCCTCCTTAACAGATTTTTTCATGGAATGAAAAAATAAATAGTGAAAAAAACATGAGGTTTACAAGTATAAGGCAATGAAGATGTCTGGGCTTCTGTAAAATCACAGGGTGATTGCTCAATAACAAAAGCCTTGTCTGGAAGCCCCTCAGGTTAAAAATGAGACATCAGTCTTGCCTCTTTGGTCATCTTTATTTATTTTGTATGTTGAATTTCTTAATATGTTACTTGATGTTCAGAAATTGCTAGTAAATGCTATCAAACTATCGACAATTACTTTGGGGGGGGGAGAATAATATTAAGCTGCAAAGACTTTATAAATTCATAATTGTAACAAAAAGATCCATTAACTCAGGATCACATAGTTATATGAGTATTGTCCCTCTTAGCACTTTTGCTTGGTAAAAACATATATTGGATATATGTTGCCATCCATTCATTAACTATATTTTATAGACAACAGGATAAATCAGAAGCAGCCCAATCACACATTGTGTAATGTCAATAGGAACTTAAATCTGAGCCAGATATCTAGAGACAGAAATAGTACTTCTGGGGCTGGTGGTAGCTTTCTTCACATGCCAAACAATAGCGGGGTAGGATTTCTGTCAGGACTGAGCGCAACAGGAAAGAATTGCATGCCTTCTGTGTGCACCTTGGTCCCATAGCTCATATGGTTTGGCCCAAAGCATTCAAATGTTAAGAACACTTTAAGATAACATTATCTACTCAATATAGTGCAAAACATAAGGTATAGAAGATAAATGTATTTTATGCTCTATGCAGGGTTGTCACAGCTGAAGCGGAGAATGCAATAGGAATCTCTAAGAAAGTCTGGATGATGTTAGTCTAGGGCCAGGCTTGCTATCAAATTTTATTTCTCTATAATGTATACAGTGCCTTCCCTCATATATTGTATTGTATGACCACAGCTCAGCACCACAAAATTAGGAGGCTAATTCTGAACCTAAGCTTCATCTTGTTTATCAGGCAGCAGAAACTGAACTCAGAGTGTAAGCAAAATATTGAGGAACTTGCAACCAAGATCCACGAGGAGAAACTGAAGCAAAGCAAGCAGAGGTATTTCCTAGAACCTTGTGATAAAAATCTGTGTTGTAAATGTCATGCAAGTGTTCATCTTTAAGTCTTGACCTACACTTGGATGTCACAATTTTCATCTTGGAAAAAGTTTGTTCACAGATGTATGTGGTGCCAAAGCCTGTGAACATGTTTAAATCTCCACATGCTAATACTTTCAAAACTGGGGGCACTCCAAAAAAGGGCAAGTAGAGAGAAAGATCGAATGAAAGGACAGCCTCCCACCTGGAGCAGAGGATATCCCAATAAGTTGGCTTCAAATTATATGCAGGTGCTCATACACATCACTTCCTGCCAGCCAAGCCTCAATCATGAGAAGTAAAATGGCAGCCACGGGAAAGGGAACTTGACTGGAGGAAAATGTGGGAAGGGGAATCCCATGTGCTTTCCTGCTAAGATAATACTGCTTCCCTCTCAACCCAAGGGGCCACTCACTGGCTCGTGCAATCATTGATGCATGAGAAGACTCCTAGCTGGAGTGTGTGGGTGAGGAATGGCAAAAGAGAGCTGTATGGCTAATGGGGCAGATTAGAATTCAAATAAATAAATACATTAAGCAATAAGTCAGAGCAACCAGCTCTTGTTGAGAAAGGAAGGATGCTTTTGCCTAAAGCAGCAACCTCACCAGTAACCTTGGAAGCCACTTGGAGGAGCCTTGATGTGTGGAGCCTCTAGAAATGTTCAGCATGCAAAATACTTGTGTCCTTTTTGCAAAAATACCAGGCCTTTTACTCTCCTTTTCCCACCATTTTTGTAAAAGCAGGCCAGACATCTCCTGTACCCATCCTCACAGCAGCTTTATCTTTCTTTCACACATATATAGCCTTCAGCAAGGTTATTTATTTATTTATTACAAGCATTTATATCCCATCCTATTACCAAGCACTCAGGACAGCTTACAAAATATAAAAGTACACTATAAAATATAAAAATACAATATAAAACCTCAATTATTTAAAACAGTATGAAGTATATCACAAACTTAAGAAAAAGGAGGAAAAAATAGAAAGTGCAACTGTGAAGGGAAAAATCCTAAAACATTGGTTATTAAAATAAAAAATCTAAAACCATTGGTTATTAAAATAATGGTTGAATAAAAAGGTTTTTACCTGGTGCCAGAAAGAGTATAACGTCAGCACCAGGCGGACCTCTCTGGGTAGCAGATTCCATACTCTGGGTGTCACTGCAGAGAAGGCCCTCCTCCAGGTAGACACTCTCCGTACTTCCTTTAGAGAGGGTTTCTGGAGCAAGGACTCCCCCGCCGATCTTAAGGATGCAGGGAAAGGGTAGGGGGTGAAGAGCTGAGTGGTATGGGTACCTGACTCTGCCTGCTAGCAAAACATCCAGAATGGCTAAAATGTTGCTATGGAGGATAAGACCAAAAGGGGGATGACAGAATGAACCATGGAGATCAGAAGAAACATGCTGCTATTGTGTTTTGTAAGAAAGGGACTGGAAAAACAGCAGTAGATGGTGCCACTTGAGGCAGGAAGAACAGTGAGGGTCTGAGGGAAAATGCCTTGAGGGTGATAGTAGTAAACAAGCTGGTTGGAAGGCTGCACATAAGGAACATGGGGGTGGCAGGTTGGGGACCCCTGCTGTAGGGAATTATTTATTTATTTATTTATTTTATTAAAACATTTTTATGCCGCCCCATTCGCCGAAGCCTCGGGGCAGCTTACAACAATAAGTTAAAATAATTATAATATAAATCAAAAATATAAACATTAAATTAAACATACAAAGATACAGTATAAAATAAGCCGCCCTGGCCAGATAAAATCCAATAATATTAACAGTTAAAATGCTGCTTGAATAAAAAGGTCTTCGCCTGGCGCCGAAAAACAAATAACGACGGCGCCAGGCGGACCTCTCTGGGGAGCGCGTTCCATAACTTAGGAAAAGTTTCCATAACATAGAAAGCCCTCCTCCAAGTACCCACCCTCCTAATTTCTTTCACGGAGGGTTCCCGGAGAAGGGCCTCCCCTGCCGATCTCAAGGGGCGGCTGGGCATATATGGATGCAAGCGCGCCTTCAGGTAACCAGGACCCAAGCCGTTTAGGGCTTTATAGTTCATCACCAACACCTTGAATTGGGCCCGGACTTCAATGGGAAGCCAGTGAAGCTGACGGAGAACTGGAGTCATGTGAACATAATGCCCAGTCCCCATCAGCAGCCTGGCAGCTCTATTTTGAACCAATTGAAGTATCCGGACCGTCTTCAAGGGTAGCCCCACGTAGAGCGCGTAACAGAAGTCAAGACGGGAAGTCACCAGTGCATGTGTCACTGTCGCGAGGCAGTCGTACTCCAGATAGGGGCATAGCTGGTGAATCAGCCGAAGCTGGAGGAAAGCGCTCCTCTCCGCTGCTGTCACCTGAGCTTCTAGTGAAAGCTCCGGGTCGAGGAGCACTCCCAAGCTGCGAACCTTGTCCCTAGGAGGGAGTGCAACCCCATTCAGAACAAGGTTCAGTTCATCCTCTCCGAAGCCCGAACCACCAACCAACAGGACCTCCATCTTGTCTGGATTGAGCTTCAGTTTATTGGCCCTCATCCAGCCCATTACCTCGGCCAGGCACCGGTTCAGTACAGCCACTGCCTCACCTGGATTGGTGGAAAACGAGAGGTAGAGCTGGATATTGTCAGCGTACTGATGGTTCCGCAGCCCACACCTCCTGATGACCTCTCCCAGTGGTTTCAAGTAGATGTTGAACAGCAACGGGGACAAAATGGACCCCTGCGGTACTCCATGGCATAACTGCCATGGCGCAGAGCCATAGTCCCCCAGCACCACCTTCTGGAACCGGCCATTGAGATAGGAGCGGAACCACTGCAAAGCACTGCAAATTAATTACCAAAAGAAATAAGAATAACCCATAGTTTAAACAGGTATTAAAGTGGTCTGGATAAATTGATGCAGAATGGTCTGGTAATTACAATCAGCTATATGTAACTTCCATATTCAGAGATAGTATATTTCTGATTATAAAGTACAGGGGACAAGTGGAAAGTAATAGTAATTTCCAGTTTGCTCTACTTATGAGCTTTGTTGGGACATTTGTATGTTTGCTGTTGAATATGAAGCACTGGACTGGACGTGCTCTTGGTCTGGTGCAGCCTAGGCAGTTCCTTGGCTTAGAAATATGCTGCTGTCTCCCTTGCAATGATTTTACTCTGCTCTTGCCATGCCCTGACCTCTGTGTGTGTGTTTTTGCTTTCAGATCAAAATTTCAGCAGCAACTTGATGAATTGATAGAGAAGCACAAGAGTCTCTGGGACCTTTATGTAAGACCAGGTCCTTTAATGAGTTTTCTTGCAGTATGTCTAATCCTTGTCATGTTCATTTGTGTGTGACAGTATGTGAATACAGCAGAAATAGAGTAGTATATTCTTGAATTGTGTCCCTTGCTTTAGAAACAAACTGACATCAAAAGAACTAGATACATTGGAAGGTACCTGAAAAGAGAGGCTGCTGGGTTCTGTGTCTGGATGAGGAAGTGTGACAGTATTAATTCAAGTAGCAAGGACAGAAACTATGGAAGAGTTCCTTGGTGTTCTTCTGATGGATATAATATAGGAATGGGAAAATGTTGTCAGGAGGAACAGGCAGAACACTAGAGAAATAAGGACTATATTGGGATTAAGGAACATGGGAAGAAATGTTATTTTTTTCAGAGACTGCTGTCTGTGGAATCTTGGGCATTTTGAAGGGCAAGACTTGTGCCCTTAGTCTTATCTTGCTTTTCAGTAGACTCCATTCCTGTAGCACTTTCTGCAGCTTCCAGACACTGACACAACAAGGGTTGGCTCTTAAGGACAAAGTTTATGAGACATATGACCACTTAGTGAGTGGGAGGTGATGGGGACATCACAATAGCAGAGGCAAACTTTATCTATTCTTGTCATGATGGTGCTATGATTTAAATAAACATAATATATACAATTGTTCATGTATGCAAAATTAGAATTGGCTGGCATGTTAACATATACAGTGGATGCCAAAAATGTATACACATTGTAAGAAAGGAAAAAACTGTATTAAAAACTGTTGCATGGTGATGTTAGCATTCATTTGATTAACACTATCTTTTGAGCAAACATCATACTACACATTGCTACTGTAATTCAATTCAACTTCAAAAAGTAATATATAGATAACATCTCTTAAAATGTGTATACATTTTTTGCACCCTCTGTGTATAGAATGTAGGGGCATGGAATAGTGTGTGTATGTGTGTTGTGGGGAGGGGGAGATTGGAGTAGAGAGCTGTTGTGTGTCTCACAACTGATGCAATGTGTGTGGCTATCCAAAGGGGCTCCCCATAAGACAATTCAGTCCAGGGAAAAATTATCTAGTTACCTACTGCTTCCATGGTCAGCCTGCGCTATGTAAGATCAGACAAGATGAGATATTAGGCTAAAATGTGCTGTGTCGTTGCCATGTTAGTACTGATTATTTATTTATTTATTTATTTATTTAAAATATTTATATGCCGTCCTAAACTCAAAAAAGCCTCAGGACAGCTTACAATGTAATAACATAAATAACATAAATAACATTCCCGACCCACACTGGCTGCAATTATAAAAACATAGAAAAAACAATATTAAAACTGATTAAAATACCTCTGGAATAAAAAGGTCTTAACCTGGCACTGAAAAACAAATAACGACGGTGTCAGGCGGACCTCTCTGGGGAGTGCATTCCATAGATGAGGAGCCACCGCAGAGAAAGCCCTCCTCCGGGTACTTTGCCTCCTAATATCTTTCACGGAGGGTTCCCGGAGGAGAGCCTCTGCTGCCAATCTCAAGGGGCGGGAGGGCAAATATGGAAGAATGCGTTCCTTCAGGTATCCAGGTTCCAAGCCGTTTAGGGTTTTATAGGTAATAACCAGCACCTTGAATTGAGCCTGGACTTAGATGGGAAGCCAGTGAAGCTGGTAGAGGACTGGGGTTATGTGAGAATAACACCCAGTCCCCATCAGCAACCTGGCTGTTCTGTTTTGCACCATCTGAAGTATCCGGACTATCTTCAGGGGCAGCCCCATGTAGAGCGCATTACAGAAATCCAACCGGGAAGTAACCAATGCATGTGTCACTGTCACTAGGCAGTCTTCCTCCAGGTAGGGGCGCAGCTGATAGATTATCTGAAGCTGAAGGAAAACGCTTCTCGCCACCGCAGTCACTTGAGCTTCCAAGGACAGCTCCGAATCGAGGAGCGCTCACAAGCTGGCAACATGATAGCCATTGTAACTCTTATGCCTGGACAAACATGTCCTTAGCAAAATTACCTGCTATACATTTTGAGGTTTCTCATATGAGCCAGACCAGCAAGAACATGTACAAAGAGGTACAAATATTAGCTCTGTTCAAGTATGTGATACCTTCAAGTACTGACTACACAAAAGAGCTATTGAGAACATACAGCTAGCTCCGTCCCTAGATATGGGCATCTGAGATTCTCAACCCTATCCCCACCATGGCAATTGCTGCCAGTCTGAAGTGAGCCATATGTGCTCTCTCTATAGGGGCAGAAACCTTGACTGAATAGAGTCACATCCATACAGTGACTCCTACATGCATACATCTATATTCACATTGGCTTCCTGCAGACTGACACATCAGGCAGAGGAATGTAGCTGGCATGAACCTCCATCAACAATCCTTTCATGTTTGTGGAAGGACAATGATATGATACTAGAGATATATTAATTTGCTGCATTTTTACTGTTATTAACAGTCATGGGAAGTGACAATATGCATCAGGATCACATTTCTAAAAGAGAAGTTTTCCTAATTATTAAAGCAACAATATTTATGGTGATGATGATGATTCTTTCGATTTTTACAGGTTTCCTTTTCACTGTGATATGTTCCTGATTAAAACACCCCTCTCCTCAAGTTGGTATTTGACATATGGGACAAAACCAGTAGGTACTCATATACCTACAATGTTTTGCCTTGTGCAACTTTGGTGTGTGCATATGTGTCTCAGTAATTTTGAGGAGATGAATGGTGCTGGGAGAAAAAGTTAGAAGGCTTTCCCCTGATGCTCTGGTCCTAAACCTATTCCCCCACCCCTCTCCATGGCTGTTATTAGCAGTTTAAGAAAACCAATGGAAACCCTATTCATAGATCTCTTGCATCACTTTGCATCTCCCTTGGTCCTGGTGGCAATGTGATTTGTGGATCGTTCTCCTTTCCATTCTATTCTGTTTGCTGTCTTTTCAGGGTAAGGAGAAGTCAGTGGCTGACCTGAGAGATAGCAAGGAGTGTTTGCTCAATGAAGGTGAGAGAGACCACACAATGTGGGATATTTAGGAAACCAATACATGTAAGGGTTATTTCAAATGATAATGTTTAACACTATCATTACACATTTGCTATGTACTTGCCATATGAGATCCAAGCACCTTTCTTCAAGGTTATACTACTTTTATGGAATATTGCATGTTCTTAGAACTTAGATTTTTTCAGCAACAGGAAAACTAATTTTAATTCCCACCCCACTTTCCCAGGCAACATGGCCATTGGTTTTGCACATACAGTGTGGAATGTGCTTATTCCTTTAAAAACAAAACAAAAAAGGAAAAAGACAGCAAGCACTGGCAGATCTGCATCAGTGCCCGTTTATAGTTTTGAAAAACTTATAGCTATGAAAGCAATGAGCTCCCTATCCCTGGTGCTGAAGCGTATTTTCCTAATTTTATTTGAAGCAGAAAATATAAAAATAGGTAATAGAGTTGTATATTTACCATGGATGAAGCATAAATCAAGATGAATACCCTGTCTCAGAGATATTAGATTCTAAGGCAAACTTGTATGTCCAAAGCAGTCTGAGGTGACTCTGAAATGTCAGAATTGCCTCAGAGCCACAGTAGTGGGTATGTGTAATTTTTTCTGGTCAGTGCACTACATTTTGAGCCTCCCCAAGCTCTCCATAAATGGAAAAAGGCATGGAAAAGTAGAGGAATTAATATTTTGGGACTGATAGTTCTAGTTTCCAGTCAAAGAATAACTTCACCAGGGCTCTCCTTTTATTTTCAATCACATTGCTTTCAGGAGTGATGTAAAATAAAATGTTAGAAGAAGCTTTTTCAATGACTTAACTTTCTGTGATGGTTTGGTAGCAATGGTGGCAGCATTGTTCAGGCTTGGGAAGCTTGAGAAACAAACTCAGAGAGAGATGGTATCCCACTGCTAACTGTTCAGTAGGGTGGCTGACTGACAGCTAGCTCCCTGATTCTGGCAACCTTATGAATAGTTCTCTGTTGTTTGGCCAACTTTTCAAGCACCACATCTAAGTCAGTCCACTGAGTTCCCAAACCTTGTCCTCTTAAAGTTCCTCTGCACCTTCTGCTTAAGGCAGAAAGGGTTCTTTATCTTGACATGCCTAAACATAGTCTTGTGTTCCAATATTTTCCCAGAAAAACTGATACAGGAGAAACTAGCCCATGTTCAAGAGGAGTTAGATTTGTTGAACCAGTCTGCCTTAACTGAGGAGAGAAAACTCCTGAAGAGCCAGCAAGCTGCAGCTACCCTGTGAGTGTAATCTGAATTCTGTTTACAGTTTGACCCATCTAAATATCTGTGTTACTTCTATAGACTGTCCAGTAAAATAATCAATTTGTAAATTTCACTTTTTCCAAAAATGGCTTTAAAACAGAAACCAAGTATAATATTTGCAACGGCAAGGCAACCAGTAATCTTGAGCAAAGTAATATGAGAAGACATTAGAACAGTCTTCTCCAACTTGGTGTCCTTCAAAAAACTTAGCTTTTAGTCCCCTTTAGTCCTAACTAGCATAGCAAATGGTCAGGAATGCTAGGAGCTATAGTATAAAACATCTGGAAGGCACCAGGTTGGGCAAGGTTGCACTAGAATACCTGGTGGCTCCTGGGATAGGTATGTTTCATGTGCACAATACATACCTAGAAAGCAAGAAGTAACCTGACAGACTTGACTTAAGAAACATCTCACCACCTCTTTTGTCCCCAGAGAATTATTTCAAGAAGAAAATCACAAAGCAAAAGAATATCTGGAAGCAGCCTCCAAACACAATTTTGATTTGCAGCAGAGATGCAGCAGGTGTGTTGAAGGTGGGAGTATGTTGAGCATGAGTGAGTTCTGTGATAGATGAGAAGTTCTGGGTCAGGGGGCTGGGATCTAGTACAGCTAGCTTAATTTTATGTTCTTGGAATGGGGTGCTCTTTGGTTGTCCTCGATGTTGAAGGATTTTAATGTAAAATTAAATAGGTATAGCTTGTAGACTTTGTAGTTCATTGGTTTTAAGTATTTAGGATTTAATAGGTTCAGGACAAAACATAATGTTGGCTGATTCCACAATTTTTATGCACTATGATTCCTCATATCTCTTTTTATGTATGGAAATATGTTGTGAATTACTTCTGACATAGCATTTTGTAGCTTCTGCTCTGTGGAAGATGATAGTTGTAACTATACTGTTTTTCATGCCTATTTGGATATATTTATGTGTTCCTAATAGTTAATCACTTCCACATGCGCCTCAGAATAAAGAAGAAAGGATTTGGGCATGGTCTGTATTTCAACCTCCCATAGCCTGGTACCTTGCAGATGTTTAGAATGACAACTCTCATCAGCCCCAGCTAGCATGGCCAATAATCAGGCATGCTAGTTAACAAAGCCCAAAACAGGTTGGGGAAGGCTGGAATAGGCAATCAATCCTATCAAATCGTCTTTTAAGCTGTGATTGGAGTACTTTAATCAGTTGTATTATTTGCTTCAAGGAAGGGTGAAACCAAACACCTTGGGTACTTTGAACTTTAATTCAAATTGTGTAATACTTCAGCATTCTTTGAGGATTTGTCTCCTCATTTTGTTTGATTCTTTTTCCTCCTTGTTGTTTACTACAACTGTTCCATCTCTCTTTCAGAGTAAATGCAGAATTGAAGGAATTTGGGATGGAGAATGGCAGTCTCGAAGACTAATTTGAGTTGTTGCAGCAGAAGATGGAGCACAGGTTAAGGGTTGGATGCAATTCTGCCATTCTGTAGACAATCAGTTTCAGTGGAAGTGGGAGGTGGGAAGTCTCCCTGTACCCTACAGCCCCTATATATCTCAGAATTGCTCTGGAGGCCTGGAAATCTCTCCAGAGCACTTTTTCAATGGGCATCAAGGGCTTTAGGGAGAGGAAGGAAGGAAAAGCTCTTGTCTCACTACTGGATTTCTAGAATAACAGTGATTAGGAAGCTATATGTAAAGTGCAGACAAGCTATGGTAGGAGCATTCTCAATGCTGACCAAGTAATAAATGTTGAATTGAACAAAAGAGAAAAGGAGGAGCAAAATAAGGGTGGACTCTGGATCATATGGATGTGCTGGTGATTGCAGAGGGGCCAAGAAATTGTGGGGATGTAGGAATCTGTGCTGGTAACATTAAGGATTGGGGAGAAACCAGGCAAACACTGGTTCATTGTTCTTAGTCTATGTGCATTTAGTGAACACTACAACTCTTCTCAGTACAAGGGAAAAGATTTCATAGGGATTTAAGAACTAACTCCTTAATTTTATCTCTCTTTACCACCCTAGGTCAGGTTAATGTGAGCAGAATCTTGCTTTTAGCATCAAGAAAAATTATTATCCCAGTGGAATCCTACATATTATATGCATCTTCCTGAACTTTGCAAGCCATTTGTTGTTAATAAAATGCCATTATCTCTGTTAAATAAAAGTAGTTTGGTTTCTTTAGTTCTTAATATTTGTCACTGCAAGAAAGGTTCAGCTATGAAAAGGTACAGCTGATCCAAAATTCAAATATCATTTTGGGGTTTCCAATAAAGCTTCATGACAGCAAAAACAATTTCTTCACACAGTGCATAAACTATAGTGTTTAATACTACAAGAAGTAGTGATGGCTACCAATTTGGACAGCTTTAAAATGGTACTAGAGAAATTTATGGAGGAGAAGGCTGTCAATGGCTACTAGTCATGATGGTCTTGATATTATGTCCAGTATCGAAAGCAGTATTCAATACCATCAGTGATATTGGGGGACATCAGTGGGAGGGTGATATTGCACTCATTTTCTGCTTTTGTGAGCTTCCCATAGACATCTGATTGGCTACTGAGGGAACAGAAAGCTGGATTAGATAGATACATATTGATCTGATCCAGAGCAGCTCTTCTTATGTTTCTATGAGCTTAACATGGAACTTATGTGTGATACTGTAGAACTAAGGGCTTCACTTAAGTTACTTTTATTCTTCCCAAAATTAGGATTTATGGTGGCACTGTCAGGCCTATATGTGTATAATTTATTCAGACTTTCCACCTTAATCCTGCTGCCCTATCGAAGTGTATTCACAGCAGACATTACTATTATATCTTAAATAGGTTTTGCAGGCTTCAGAGTATTCAACTGGATAACATAGTGGGAAAGGAAAAGTGAATCTACACATCACAGCAATGATATCACCAATCTAAAACTAGAAGACCACCCCCAAAGACCTCTCACCAGAATAGTACTGAACTCTTGAGATAAATCCATATAATTCTACACCCATGCCACTAATAAAAAAGCATCTGGGAAAAATGAATTTAAAGTTTGAGTTTCAGTATTTGGAATACAGAATGCAACTTTTTTGTGTGAAATGAACTACTTTGGCTCAAAATAAAACCTGTTTTAAGGTTCCTCCTGTACATAGTTCTGGTCCAGTGTTAATTTACTCAACAGTTGTAAAGGAGGAGAGATAATGCTTGGAGGAGAATTAAAGTGGACACAAAATTTATAAAACAATGCAAGAATTAAATAGAAACAATAGCCAGAAATCTATATAGTCTAATCTTCTTAAATAAGTTATTTATAAAATTATTTATGAGTCATTGTTCGGCTCAAAATGACTAGTTTTCAAAAATTTAACTTAAAATCTGTAAGATACTATAGCAAACAGAATTAGAACAAGAGCAAAATCAGTTTTACAAAAACAATGTTAGTTACATTTTAAATTATCCAAAAGGTATGGTGAACAAAAAAGTTTTAATGGCTTACTTAAAGCTAAACAAATCTGAAACTACCCTAGGAAGGGAACTGGGAGACTGCCACAGAAAATATACTGCTGTGTGTTCTGGTTAGCCTGTTTTCTCTGGGATATACAAACAGGTTCTCTGAAGCAGAATATGAGAAGGGTCATATGGGAGAAGGCAGGCTTTCAGATATTCTGGCCAAGAAATATTCAGTGCTTTAAAGTAAGATCCAGCATGCACCTGAAAACAAATTGGAAGCCAGTGCAGTTGGTGTAAGACCAGTATAATATGGTCGATAAGGTGCAGGCCAAAAAGCAGTCTCTGACACCCCCACAGAGAATGCATTATTTTAATCCAAAAAGGAATTGATGAAGGCATGAATCACTGTGGCCAGTGCAGAATCACTTTCAGGAAGGATCACAACTGAGGCACCAACCAAAGCTTGACAAAGGCACTCCTGGACATAGCAACCATGTCATCTTCCAGGAGCTATTTTATTTATTTTATTTATTTTTCTGATTTATATCCTGCCTTTTTCCTACAAAGGGCTCAAGGCAGCTTACATCATTCTCCTCCTCCATCTTATCCCCACAACAACAACCCTGTGAGGTAGGTTGGGCTGACAGTCTGTGACTGGCCCAAAGTCACCCAGTTGGCTCCATGGCTGAGCGGGGACTCGAACCCAGATTGCCTGAGTCCCAGTCCCATGCTCTTAACCACTACACCACACTGGCTCTCATGTATTCAAAAGGCATACCCAAGCTGATCCTTCGAAGGAATGCAACCCAGTCTAAAACAGGCTGGGTCTTCAATCTCAGTGTTGCTCATCTACTAACCAACAGTACTTCAGTCTTCTCTGGATTGATCTGCAACATTCATTTCTTCATTGTACAGTGGTACCTTGGCTCACGAACTTAATCTGTTCCGCGACTCTGGTTGTGACCCAATTGGGTGTGACCCAAGTCAAATTTCCCCATAAGATTCAATGTAAATAAGGTTAATCTGTTCTGGCCCCTCTGAATGTGATTGTGAGCCAATTTTTGGTCGTGAGCCAAGTCAAATTTCTGCTTAAGGTTCAATGTAAATAAGGTTAATCCATTCTGTTACTATTTTTTATCAGAAAAATTTGAAACAGAGTGACAAAGAACAACAAAGTAACAAAGTACTGTACAGTACAGTGGAGAACACTAACCTAGGTGTGGGGGAGGTTATTGTTTGGGGGAGAGTCCCCCTCCATAAGGCTATTGGGGAGATCTCTTTCAGGGGTTTCCTCTCTTCTTTGTCTCTTAGCTGCAGGGTCAATTTTGATGAAAAATCTGTCTATAGTCACTTGTTTTTTCCTGCGCTGCATAACCCTCCAGAAATGAGAGACCATGTTATCGTTCATAAGATTCAACACTCTGTTCGTTACAGTTATGTTGGGGTGGTGCTTTTCAAAGAAATCCTGGCACTCATTCCATTTTTTCATAATGGATTGTATCACATCACTGCTAACCTCCTCCCTGTCTTCCTCTTCCTCAGAGGGATCCTCCTCAGCAAGT
>NW_025335606.1:18850260-18909140 GCF_004798865.1 Varanus komodoensis
ATAGTCACTTGTTTTTTCCTGCGCTGCATAACCCTCCAGAAATGAGAGACCATGTTATCGTTCATAAGATTCAACACTCTGTTCGTTACAGTTATGTTGGGGTGGTGCTTTTCAAAGAAATCCTGGCACTCATTCCATTTTTTCATAATGGATTGTATCACATCACTGCTAACCTCCTCCCTGTCTTCCTCTTCCTCAGTGGAATCCTCCTCAGCAAGTGCCTCCTGCTGCTCACTCTGGAGTTCAGCAAGTTCTTCTGTCATCAGCTCCTCTATTTCTTCCCTGCACAAACACAACTGTGATCGTGGCCATCTCCCTACTTGGGGGGTGTGGGGAGATGGCCATGATCGTGCTGATGGGGGCGGGGGAGATGGCCGAGATTGTACCCGTCTTTCCCGCTGGAGCACGCCTGTGATCACACACATCTTTTCTGCACGAACGCAACTGCGTTCAGGGGGGTGGGGAGATGGCCATGATCTTGGTTGCCACCCAATGCGGAGTTCACGACCCAAGTCAAAATTTTCATGAAATTTTTGTTTGTGACCCGATTTGGTTGTGAACCAAGGCATTCGTGAGCTGAGGCACCACTGTGTTTTAGGCAACAGTTCAGAAATTCAACAGCCTCCTTATCAGGTGAAAGAGAGAAAGAGAGAAGGTATTATTGGTGTAGTCATGAGACATGATTCAAAAGGTCTGGATGTTCTCCAGAAAGATGTTCTCCATAATTTTGCTGATGATATGTTGCATTGCTACTTCCAGAGATGTTTGTGGAATGAGAATTCAGTGTGTATCAACACAATATAAAAGGATAGTGGGTTTAAATATTGCCAAAAATGTGAATTAAGGTCTACAAGTACAATCCAAGCTATCAGTGTAAACCTTGTTTCCACTATTTTTGGATAGTAATTCAAAATGATTTGGGTCGCATGCAGGTAAGTTCTATGAACAGAACTGCTTCTGTCAGTAGAACAAGGACACAATGTTGCTTCCCCCATGCAGCTGCAGCCCTTTTGACTCTTAAAAATCTACTCCAGAGGTTTTTGAAAGAGGGCTGTACAGGGGATGAGAGACAATTATTCTGTCTCATATGATATTGGACTTTTTCCCTTAAAACTATTAAGGAATACTGACCCTTCTCATTAGTAAACTGAAAGAAGAACTTGGCTGAAAGTGTTTATCACGGTTGGGGAAAATTGCTGTAGTTAAAATGGTGCCTCTCCTGAAGTTGTCATTTTTTAATTCCAAACCCTTCCAACAGAGATATCACCAATTCTGATTAGAAATGGTAAACATTGTTGGAAGATTTCAGTAATTAGGGGAAAGGCTGTGTATCAGCAGAAACACATTGGAGCAGTAGTTACTTTCCTAACTCTCAAGCTATATTATCATTTGTTTCAAGTTAAACATATAGCATCACAAGTTCCTGGACAGCAATGAAATTATTACTGGGATATTTGTATTATCATGTTTCATTATTTTTGTCTATTAGCAGATATTATCAAAATTAAGCTAGCCCTTTTCTCCTTACTACTTGTTCCTTTTCTAGATAACTCCAGTTTACTGATCTAGACAAATACATACAATTTAGACCATGGGAAGAGAAAATAATATTTACAAGGGAAGACTTGACACAAAACTGTTTTGGCTTATGATAAAAACAATATTGTAGGACCCATAGGTGTCTTTGTTGCAAATTCTTCAAATACCAAACTTTGCTTCTAATTGCTGGACAAAAATGAGGGAACTAGAGCACTGGCACTGAATTTAAAAGGCAGAATAAAGAGTATGGCTTTGTGCATTTATGGAACGTTCCTGGTGCATTCATGTGGAGCCATAGGAGGGCTTAAATGGGTGCAGGAGACAGATACAGGATTTAGTACTGTATACAAGAGGTGCAGTGGTATGTTCTACGGAAGGAGCAACGATTAAACATGGTGTCACTAGCTCTCAAAGAAATCCAGTTAAATTGCACTGAAATCCAGTTTATTTGCATGATATAAATAAAACTATTTCTCCAATGTGCTGTTAGAAGATTGTTGGTAAATGTGTAGTGTGTTTGTCTATTCAAATTTTCTGGAAAGTTCAAAAGTACCCAAAATCATACATCTAAGAGAACCAGTGTGGTGCAGTGGTTAAGCACATGGGACCGGGACTTAGGTGATCTGGGTTCTAGTCCCTGCTCAGCAATGGAGCCAACTGGGTGACTTTGGGCCAGTCATAGACTCTCAGCCCAACCTACCTCACAGGAGTGTTGTGGTGATAAAATTGAGAGCAGATTTATATAAGCTGTTTTGAGTTCACTGGAAAAAAGTGGGATATAAATCTAATAAGTAAATAAGTAATTTAAGAGCATTTTTATTTATTCTGCTAATATAAATAACTTCCCATAAGTATCCCATTCAATGCTTATGAGTGGCCATTGATCAGAAGATTAGAAGATACCAGCAAATATGCTGCAGGTACATATAGATGTTTGTTAAGAGTGTTACCAATTGCAGCACCCCAAAACACCCCAAGAGTAATTGGCCAGAGGAAGGCCACATAGTAAAAACACCAGAGTTATACTGTCCCAGAAGGGAGGGGGGGATAAGAACAAAATGAACTTTGTGTAACCCACAGCTAACACGCTAGCCTGACCTCAAATACAGTAATCAAAGGGACAGTAGAAACTGGCTGTAGCCACCATGAAAGTTGCAAATGTGCAGGGAGTAAGAACATGGCAAACCTGTGTGAATCTCGAGCAGATAAGAAATAGACATGGGAAATGTCTGGTCCTTGACAGAAGAAAGGACTCTTTCTCCAGCATGGGAGTGGGTGCATACATTGATGTATCAATGTATCAGATGTGTATTAGGTGACCTAATTGGTTACCTAGGGTATAAAACGCATGTACTGGGGAGCAACTTTTGAGACACTGCTTTGGGCTGAATGTCCCCTTTTGTCTCCCTTTATTCTATAGTGCACTAGAATAAAGCTGATTTTGGCTCTAAGTCTCGTCTCAGGCTCTGTTTGGCTCGGGTCTGGGATCCACCTGGGTTTGCCCCAGCTGTTGACTGGCTCAGTCCGGTAACAGTTTTGGCGCCCAACGTGGGGCACCAAGCGGACTAAAGCTGAATTTTGCCTCAAAATTCTTAAGCCTTCTCCCTCAAAGAACCTGTTTTTGGACAGGTGGACGACCGGCATTGGAGAGCTCTCCCTCAGCATTTGGACTGAGGCAAATTTGGCCGGAAACCTCCACCAGCCGTGAGCAGGGCTTGAAAGGGTGGCTGAGAGGAAAACGGGTTGGAGAGAGCTAACCCCGACAAGACAAGGAGCTCCCAGGTAAGAAAAAGCCTCTGGTAAAAAGAGTTAACTGCTCGGAGGAAGACCCGGTTCAAAAGAAGGGGAAAGAAAAAAAAAGAGTTAACTGCTTGGGGGAAGACCCGGTTCAAGAAGAAGAAAAGAAAAGAAACTGTTTGGGGGAAGACCTGGTTCAAAAAGAGGGAAAAGAAAAGGGCCTCTGGTTAGAGTCTGGTGCTGGTAAGAGGCCAGCAAATTGCCCATCCCTGTCTGACAACCGGTGACTCCCGAGTAGAGTTGAATGCTATGGGAATAGGTGAGTTCGAGTAGAATTAGGGGGAGCTCCTTGGGTGGAAGCGGGGAGTTTTGGAAACTCTTCTTGGTATATTACCCTGGTTTGAGTCCAGGGTGAGCGGATCCCGCATAAGTGCGTGAGCACTTTTGACCAGGGATTGACAGAAGGAAAATCAGAGAGGTCTGCTGAAATCCTTCTAAAGGTCTTCTGGGGAATGCTCAGCATGCATCATGGGACAGGGTAAGTCAACCCAAACAAGTACACCCTTGAGTTGCATTCTAGATAACTGGGATCGGTTTAAAGGTGATTATATTTAGAGGAAATTACAGGAATATTGCAGTTCTGTTTGGCCCCAATGTAAATTGGATGGAGGAGTAAGGTGGCCACCGGATGGGTCGGTTGATTTCCAAATCATTTTGCAGCTGCAGCTTTTCTTCCAACGAGCCGGCAGGTGGACGGAGCATGCTCATGCACAAGCGTTTGTAACCCTTAGAGACAGCCCAGATTTGCTGGAAAAATATGGGCTGACAGCTACTGGAATCCCTGTACCTAACCCACTAACTGCCCCTCCTGTATTGGACACGGGCGTTAAGGCAAACGGGAGGGATGGCATGGGACATGTCCCCTCCACCCTTCCGAGAGCCAGCGAGGGGGGACCGTGCCAGAATAAAAATGCAGCAGAGCAGGATAAGGGACTGCAGTCACCAAATCATGACAGCTGCGAACAGCCTCTGGGTTGTCTTTTGGGAAATGGGAAAAAGTTCAAAAGAGATTCCATCTCAAAGAAAAAGAAACTAAATATCTACTGTAATTCTATTTGGCCCCAGCATCAATTGGACAGTGGTGCAAAGTGGCCACCTGAAGGGTCTATCAATTTTCAGACTCTTTTCAGAACAGTTGCAACTTTACTATCAGCATACCGGTTAACAGCTTGAGCTCCTGCGCAAGCGTTTGTTACATTGACAGTCTGAACTTGCTGGAAAAGTGCAGACTGGTCCCCACTAGGGAGGACAGAAAAGAGAAGGAGAGTAGAACTCACTCTCTCTCCCCTCCAAAAGCTGGCAGGGCAGCGTGGGTATGGGCTTTGGGCGGGGTGGAGCTCTGGGGATTCTTCCACCATGCCTGGGTGCAGTGGTAGCTTTCATAGCCAGGAGGGCATGAATGGGTGGTTGAATCCTAGCCAAATGGCTGCAGTTTGGAATCACCAGCCCTTCAGTCCTTCAAATTGTTGAAGCATATAAATGTTCCAAATAAATAAAGAGGCTACCTTTAGGATCCAGAAAAAAAAAAAGGAGGGGTTTCTCAAGCTAGCAAGTTGCTCCCTCACTTCAAGAGAGAGCTCAGCTTGCCATGAGGACTCTGTCCATCTGTGCTTCGATTAGCTACTCTTGAGAAAGCCGCAGACGAGCCAGCCTGGGGTGGTCAAAGGGCTTGGGATTTGGTGTTTAAACTCTCAGCGCTGCTATCCGCCTTCCTCTTCCTCTTTGTATGTGTGCTTGTCTGTGCATGTGCTCTTTTAAAATCCCTCCACTTCTTTCTGTTTGTTTTGTTCAATCAAGTTTTGTTCCCCAAGCACTTGGGTGCCTGTGCACTAAGCATTGTGTACAACTCCCTGAGAGGGGGGGGGGGGGGGGGGGGGGTGAGGTGCAGTTTTTGGAAACAGCTAAGAAGATGCATAGTTAAAAAGCAAATGTACCGAAAGACAGCCTGCAAATGGATCTGATGGCAGTGGTGATGAAGGCAGCTCTGCAGTAAGAATGGGGAAAGTCAGGGAGCGATGGAAGGTCCCAGCGCTGCCGGCCAAGGTTGGAGTTTCATAGGTGAGGAAGGAATAAGTGTGTGATGTGCAAACAGGAGTGACACTGGAAAAGGGAATACCCCCAGAACAAGGCCTGGGCTGTCGTGGCCACTTTGGAGATTGGGGGAAGAATAGGGAACTCACAGAGAGTTCCACATCACCCCCACAACCCAGGAGAGAATGAGGGTGGGAGATGAGGACATGGATTTCTTGGGGGACACTAGGGCAGTTGTGACTGTCCCAATTGGTGGCGGGGGCACAACAGGGATCCTTGATGACGGGGGCACAGGGCATCAGGCCAAATGCCCAGTTGTGGGGCCCATGGAGTGCTTCCTACGGAACTAATTCTTTTTGCCTTCAAATGAGAATGCCAGGATGGGACAAAAAGCCAGCTGTGTTCAACCACCCCCTCTCAGGGGAGGAGGGAATTCACTCATTTTTCTCTCTAGCACTGGCTAAGGACTTGTCTGAATGGACTAGAGACTCTAATGGTGTTTTTACTGCAGTATGTGAACCATCTTTTAATTGCCACTGAGGCCACAGACCAGGGCACATCTGCTGGATTTCATTGGGTCTCCGAGAAGACGCAAACCTCACAAGAACAGGTGCAGTATTTGGGGTTTCTGACTTTCAAGGGGTGGGGGGAATACCAGCTGCCTCAGGAGAGGAAGGAAGTGGTTTGTCGAACTCCCCCAAAGCTGTAAATGCAGGCTTGGAAAACTGGCAGTCAGTGCTTTCTTGGGGCACGCATGGCTGTTCCTCAGCACCAGGGCAATTCCTGGCATGGAGGTATGAAGGGGTGGGGGCTGGGACTGGTCCTCTCCAGCCCCAGGCCTGGCAGGCACCTCTCTCCACCCTTCTGTGATGCTGGCTAGCTGGAGGGCATCACTCCTTCTCCAAGCCCAGAGCAGCCATGCTGGCTGCCCAGCTGTGCCTGGCTAACTACTGCCTGCAGTGTGTGAAGCTGCGACCACTGGCTGGTTGCTGCCTTCGGCTTGCAATGGCACAGGGGAAGGGGGGGCTGCCGGTTTACATCAGCTGACTTGCCTAAGACTGGACTGCCTGGAGATCATTGATGCAGTGGACAGACCATGCCCAGATGCACCTCGCTACACAGCAGTGAGATCTGAGGGAGTGCCTACGTGGGGATACTACACCAGGCTGAGGAAAGTTCAAAAACCCAAGGAGACTGAAGGACCGTGGAACTTATGGAGGACCTTAAGTTCCTGCTCAAACACCAATCCAGCAAGGGAGGACCAGTGGCATAACAGACCAGGACGAGAAGAAGCTGACATCAGGGTCAGCCAAGGGCCCACAACTGGAGGGGGCAAGGGAGAAGAGCCCTGAAGAAAAGCAGCCTATCGGAGACCAGGATCAGGTCCCAGCTTGAAGATTTAAAACAAAGAGACTTGCATTTGCCTAACACTAAGTAGCTTAGATAATAATGCTGAAGGGAAGAGAGGGAGTTTCTTGGAGTCACTACTCTGACTGTCTCTGTTTACTTCTGTTAATTTTGTTACTCCCTTCTGCACCATATGTCCTTGTGGAAAGAAAACAGTGGACTTCCTCATTCCTAAGTTTTCAGTTTTAGAGTACAGGCTCAGTGTGCAATAGAATGCTTCTGCTTCAGTAGTACTGGTGAAAACCCAGCATGGATTTCTTACACCTGGAAATGTCACATGTCTAGATCCTAACCAAAGACCAGGTAACACTGACATGCAAATTGCAGAAGGGCGGGCACTGCCATCCCAGATCAGCCAAAGGAGAGTAAAAAGAAAATTCATGTTTGGCTTAAAAAGGATTCCATAGATCCCTGGGAAAAACATTCTCCTTGTGAGGCCACTACAGGCAAGGACCACTGAGGCACAGTGGTCTAGTTTGGTGGTGGTAGTGGACTGGCAACATCTCTACAGCACCCAAGAGAGCAACAGCCAATTGGCACAAGCTAGAATAGGCCCCTGTGTGTGAGGGAGAACTTGGCGTGGTGGCTAGCATGTAGCTTAGTCTTTGCTAAGCTAGAAAGGTCCTGCCTGCAGCTGGATGGGCAACTACATGTGAATGCTGCCTGCTATGCATTATTCACACAAATGGGGCTGGTAAGTGCCAATTGGTACAGCCTGGAACGCACACTATGGGTGCAAGAGAACTTGGTGCTGGTCAAAAGATGGAAGTCAGCAAATATGCCTAGCTCAATGGCCCACATTGGAAATAACTGGCAAATACAAAACTCCGCAGGAGAAACCCTCTACAGGGGATCTCTGGACTCAGCTTCACAACACAGGTATGCCTTCCAAACATGGAAACCACCTCGGGACCCATTGGGTTAGTAGCCAGAAGGTTTTCATGGCTTTCCCTACAGAAGGATAGGGCACTGGATACCTTGTCCCCAATCTCTGAATTACTACAGAAGTCCCCAAGGGTGCTTGGCCAAACTGCAGAGAGGTAGTTCAGACATTGGTGGGAGACATTGCCAAAGCGGGGTAGCCTATTCCTTTCTCTGTGCCGTTCTTCCACCAGCTGGGGTTTTCTCAAATCACCATGACATTAGAGTGCGAGCCTCTGCATTCTCTGTGTTTCTAGTGAAACAGCTGATGCCATTTCAGACATACAACAAAGTTAGCTCAACTTCAGCAACTTGCCATACAATGTTGCTAGACACTGCATTGTTAGCAAGTGAGGACAGGGTTTGCAACACTTGTAGAAGACAAAACTGTTTGTTTAAAGCATCTCATTCAAAAGCTCAATGCTTTACAACCTGCTTTAAATTTCATTCTGGTAAAAGTGGATTGGGAGGATTGTTGTTTTAGCTCTCCAACCGAGGCTGGCTACAAAAACTTGAACCTTTATATTTTCTTCTTTGTGCTTTTCCTCCTTATTTTGCTTGCTGTTATTGACCGTGTTTGTCAACAATTATTCATTCTAATATTTCTCAGACTTGCACATGGTAGGCATGTCATGAGTGAGGCTGGCTGGGACCAGGGGTCAGACTTGTTCTGTTTCTATGCTTCTATGTTTTTCTGTTCAAGTGGCCCTCACCTGCACCAGCAGTCTGCACCTTCAAGGCAAAGCTGCAAAGGCTTAGTAATCTATCTCCCTAATCAAGAGGAATCTGTCTTTTAATAAAAAATCATCTCAGGCTCTGTTAGGCTCAGGTCTGGGGTCCACCCGGGTTTGCCCCAGCTGTTGAGTGGTGTCAGAATTCAGGAATCTCAATTTGAGAAGAGGGAATAAAACTAGGGTTCGTGGGAAAGACCAAGCGTCCAGACCATTTGAGGCTTTATTGTATTTACCCCAAGGTTCCCGCGGTACACTCACAATAATGTATGCTGTATTACCGGGCAGGCAGAGATGAACTCTGCTGCAAATCTTCAATACCTTTACAGGGCATTTATAGGTACACAGGTACAGGGCAATTGGTGACAGAATGTAGAGATTACGATAAGATTCTGAGGTCATCACTTACAGAACAGATAAAGAAATGTCAGTCAATCACACTGTAACAATGAGATTACAATATTTCTAATTGTCTGTATTGACACTTTAGTTGAGTAAGGAACCCATCTCCAGGTCTGCTTAGACATGCAAATTCAAGCTACTAGAAACTATTCATGATAAGCTCAGACCCTTATCTCGACTCTAAACATTCTGCATGATCAGGGCACATGAAGCCCTGAATTCCAACAATGACTATTTACAATGGATATTTGGGCTAAAATGGCCTGTCTGCTGTAGCCTACAGCTAAAGGTGAGAGAAAGGAGCAGAGGAATGCCATTTTAAACAGTGACAGCTTGGTTTTGAGAAGGAAGACAGGATTTGATCTCACAATGCAAAGGCACACAGGAGTAATGCTTTTCAGACAAGATTTATCCAAATTTTCCCAACACTGGCTCAGTTTGGTAACAAGAGTGTGGAAAAAAATTTAGCAGAAAGAACAAAGGTGTAATCCTATGCATTCTTTGACAGGAAAAGTTGTGTTGGGAATTGCAGGACCTTTTTTTCTAAGTTTGCATAGCGCTGAGCCGTAACACGTTTCTGTCAAAACGTGCATAAAGCTGAATCTTAGTACACCAAAGAGGGGTAAAAGCACATGATTTATGGAGACATCGTTTCATTTTCTGTGCGAATGTAGGCTTTCCTCGATAGCGATTGTGGATGTTTTGCTTCATTGGGGATGTTTGTGCGTGTGTATAATTGCTCATTACAGAATAGAACCTAAACACAATACAAAGACAGGGAAAATAAGAAAAAAATAAATGAGGTTAATATAAAGAGAGGGAAAAGGAGTGCGGAAGCACAAAAAAATCTTTTCGACAATGAGCCATCATAAAGACTATAAAGTGGGGAGGGCGAATCAGGGAGGTTGAGCAAGCACAATACGGTTATCTTCATACTAGGAACGGAACTTGAATTCTGCCCTTATCGAACTGCCATAAACAATCCACACTTTTTCGCTAGGGCGGGCAAGGCGGCCATTTTTACAAAGGGCAGAAGTGACGCAAAAGACGGATCCATTTTTCGCGCTTTCTTTGACCTCGGAAACGGAAATTAATATAGGGAGACGCGGTGACTTCTCATTGCTTTGCCACTTGTTTTGTTTCAGAACAAGGGAATTGGCCGGTGTTGAGAGAGAAGTCATGGTGAGGGACGGGACGCTGCAACAGCTAGAGCTCTTACTCCATCTCTGGGAAAACAAAGCGAGGGGTGGCTAGTGTGCGGGAACGCTGGGACGAGGATGGCCCTTTTTGGGAGGAAGGGCTCCTGGAATCCATTCCTAGCTTCTGATTGAGCTTGGGAGGGAGGCGGGGGGTGTCAAGCGCCTGGTAGGGGGTGGATTCGAGTCAGAGCTTCCTTTGATTCAAGTTTTGAAGGGGGGTAATTAAATAGATCAAGCTGCCTCATGCAGAGTAGTCTATTTAGATTACAGTGGCACTCAAGGGTTCTTGGCAGAGAAAAAGGGGCGGGCGAGAGGACATGTCTTCCATCCTTCTTTTTCGTCTGGGATGTGCAAACCCACTGCTAGATTTTTAGGCAACCCCACACCCATTACTTGTAATGGAGTCTTATGCATGTTTTAAGTAAGTGCCAGTATAGTCAGTGGAACTTTGAACCCTATACACATGCAATCAGTGTTGTAATCAGCCTTGGTATATGTGAATGTATTGGTAAGAATGTCATGCTTATTTTTTTTAATTCCCATTTGCTATAACTTAGTATTTTGTTGTCTTTCTGCAATCCAGGATGAATTCTCTGATCCTGATCTGGCTGTTTTGGGTGAGGAGTCCAAATCAGAAAATGGAGAAAATGCTCCTGTTTACTGCATCTGTCGCAAGCCTGATATCAATTGTTTCATGATGTGAGTATTGTGGGAAGGAATAGAAGAAATGTGAAGACATTTCACTGATGTATTTTTGTTTATGCATAGTGGATAAACTAAGTGGGATTTAAATGCTAGAATACCCTTTCCCCTTCCTGTGTGCTGGGTGGCCTCTCTTGCTGCAGTCCAGTCTTGCTAAGCTCCAAAGTGCTCAAGATTTAATACTTTTATTGAAGAAATAGTGTGGTGTGTGATATGGGTTTGTTGCAAGAGGAAGAAAGGCAGGTTACACATGCAATGCAATAATAATAATAATAATAATAATAATAATAATAATGTGGGAAACACTGGATTTGCAAGATGATCTGCTTTGCTTTTTAGAACATTGAGGATCATTAGGTGCAATACAGTAGGCAGCTTGGCAGCATGCCTGTAGAATTAAGGTGCAGGAACCCTCAGAGTACACATACATATTAAATCTGTGCTCTGCCTTTCCATCACAAACTGGTGCTCAAGGGGGCTCATTCTCAACTCTTCAGTTCAGGAGTATATTTTAGGTGTGGAAACAGCTTCAAGTCCAGTCACAGCAGAATCTATTCTTGTCTCCCCCCACCAATTTCCTTTTAGCAACCTGATTTAAAAGAGCGGGGGCTGGATAAGCCTTTTTACTTTTCCTATAAGATATTCTCATTGATGAGCTGCAATGCTCCCAGAAATTTGCCAGTAGATTCCCTTGTCCCCTTACCCTGGGACGGAAGGCTTTATGCTTTCTAAGAGCTGAAAGTCTAGATACTCAACTGAAGAAAAGCCTTGTCTAGAGGATACTTATTTTTCTCTTGCTTTCTCTCTGCTCCAGAGGCTGTGATCACTGCAATGAATGGTTCCATGGCCACTGTATTAACATTACTGAGAAGATGGCAAAGGCCATTCGGGAATGGTACTGCATGCAGTGCAGAGGTGAGCTGAACAATCAGATGGTCCTGGAATTGCAGTTAGACCTCATAAATCTGGGCAAAGGCTGAAAGATGTACTTGTGCATGTGACCTTTAGATAGTGTGTCTGGAAATCCCAGGGTTTTATTTGCAAAACAAAACTCTATATTTTTGACCATCGCTGTTATTTGAAAATAGGTTGTCAAAAATGCCCCAGGGTCAGTAATGGTGGCTAAAAGAAAAAGAAGCCCAACCTTGTAAGATTTTTGAATTTGTATCACATTTGTTTTCAGACTCAAACTTTTTTGTAAAATTTTTCTGAGATTAAGTCATTCCAGTTTAAGGCATTTTGTATATTTGTCTAAACTGGGAGAGAACAATAATAATAATATGCAATCTGTTTTATTTATTGGACTTGCATGCCACACCCTTAGCCATAATGCTGTCTGGGCAGCTAACATATATTATACAGCAACAGATAAAACAATTCAATTAACAGTGCATTTGAACAATACATAATAAAACATATAGAAAGCAAAGCAATAAAGGGGGCATGAAAGTTAATCATTCAATTAATAAAACCATTTAAAATATGTGGTTAACTAAAATAAAATTGTAAATAAAGTAATATTGTTTATAACATGGCAGTAGCAGCAATAAACCAATATAAGAAGCATTAAACCAAGTCAACTCACTCACCAAAGTAGTTATGGAAAAGGAATATTTTCAGTTGGCATCTAAAAGCGAAGAGAGAAGATGATTGGCAGATCTTTAATGGAAGTGAATTCCTAAGGTGGGATAGAAAAGGCCCTTCTAGCCACCCCCCCCTTCATTTCAGGGAGGGATTTGGAGCAGGCCACTGATGAAGATCTCAGTGATCAAGTTGGGACACATGGAGGTAGGCATTTCCTCAGTTATCTTGTCCTCAAGCCATTTATGTCTTTATGTTATTGTAAACCCTTTGAATTGGGCCCAGGTGGCAATTGGCAGCCAATGTAGCCTGCAAAGGAGTGGGGTGATGTATTCACAAAAGCCAGTCTTCATCAGCAGGCAAAGAAGAACTTTGAAGACCATTTTCAAAGGCAACCCACATAGAGCACATTACAGTGATGCAGGCATGAGGTTATCAGTGTGTGGATAAGTGCAGCAAGGCTCCACTCATCCAAGTAGGGATGCAGCTGATAAACCAGCCGAAAGCTAGTGCAAAGCACTTATGACTATGCGTCCACCTGAGCAACAAGTGGCAACTTGGGATCCAGGAGAAGTCCAAGGCTGTGAACCTTGTCCTTTAGGGGGAGCACAACCCTATCCAGGTCAGGCTGAACATTCCCCAGTTGACTGGACAGACTTCCCACTAACTGTACCTCTGTCTTGTCTGGATTGAGCTTCAACTTGTTGACCTGAGCCCAGGTAATGGTTGAGAATGGTCACTGATGGCAAAGCAATAAATCATGCAATTATTGGCAATAGCTAGGCCAGAGAAAGCTCTGCTTTTTGTTAAGCTGCATGTGTGTCTTGAAATGTAGCTGAATCTAACTCAGTGCCTTTTCAAAAAGGGCCAGTTAACACCCAATAGATAGCAGCAACAAAATCAAAGAGCAATTTACACATTCTCCCCCTCCCATCTCCGGAATAGCACCTCATCCTTTCATCTGGAGACACCACTCCCTTCTTTTGGAACATCTTTCTGCTTTGGTATGCAGGTGGAAGAGGTCATACCATTGTAACTTTTACCTTTGTAACCTATTAGAAAGTGTTGTTTGTAATCCTTTATTGGACTAACTGCTTATAACTGCCAAAAGACCTTTCTAGGTGGTTTACAACATATGAAACATATATATACTTAACAACACATTAAAACCTATTAAACACTTAAAAAATTAAGAACATCAATATAATAGCAATATAAAAAGGCCACAGCATTCATAAGGGCTAAGCATTATTTTTTTAAAAAAAGGTATGTCTTTGCCTGGCATCGAAAAGAACATAGAGATGGTGCCAGGAGAATTTCCCTGGGGAGGGAGTTCTAGAGATGGGGAGCAGCAGTAGAAATGTATAACAAGGCATCCTGAGAAATGCTCAGAATGTACCATACTGGAATAGTTTGTTGGCAGCCATGTTATTCTTGAGAAGAAAACTTTTAAAAGAAATCTTTCTTCTGTTGTGTATTTTGGAAATACACACATCTGGACACAGACGTATTTTGGTCAACCACCTGGGTTAGATGAGAACAAGACGTAGAACCGAGTGTCACCATCATACAGATGATGCTTCAGGCTGAACCTCTGGATGAGCTTTCCCAGTGGTTTCATGTAGATGTTGAAAAGCATGGGGGACAAAATATAGCCCTGTGGAACTCCATGATACTGAAAGCTGCTGAGAGGTCCAGGAGAATCAACATTGTTGAACTCCTCCTGTCTGTCTCCTGGCAGAGGTCATCCCACAGGGTGACCAAGGCAGTTTCCTTTCCAAAATGAGGCCTGAAGCCCAATTGAAATGAATCCAGATAACTCATTTCCTCTGGGAAAGCCTGGAACTGTATTTGTAAATTACATGTGTACCCTGCTAGGGGCGACACTGTACCTCTCAACTTCTGGTGAAATACCAGTGAAGTAGTTGGTTTACTTGTTATAATTTTATCCCGCTTTTCCTCAGTGCATCCTGTAAAACAACTGGCTGAAACAGGCTGTCTTAACTTTTGATGCAGACACACATCAGCCAGTACTTTGAGACCATTCTCTGCAACAGGACTTGCAACCTTTGGTTATCCTTAATTTGTTTCTTTTTTGGTCCTATAGAGAGAGATCCAACACTTGAGATTCGGTACAGGCATAAAAAGTCCAAGGAGAAGGACCGTGAGGGTGAGCGGGAATGTGCCGAGAAGGATGAGTTACGTGCGAAGGCCCAGGAACTGGCCTTAGAGCAGAGTCGCAGCTCAAAAGTAAGATTTTTTCATGGATGGGTCACCAGTGGCTTTCTAATTCCAGAATACTGGTATGCAAATTAAGCATCCTGTAAAATTCTGGGGCAACTGCCTCTTCCCAACAGTCATGCTCTGACTGTTTGATGTAGTACAGGTAAATAAATATCTTGCCCAGTTTCTGCCTGCTCAAGTTATTCAAAAATGAAGATGGAATTATTGTTTGAAAATGCAGGACTGCAGTAGGTCTCCTGCAGCTAATTACATGTCAAGTTTTGTCATTTGTTGGTGTGGTTCATTTGATAGACATGTCCAACTGAGGCCTTTGACACCTAAGTGGAACACTTATCCAAATAACAAATCAAAATCTATTTAGCTGGAAATTGGATCAATGCCTCTTTATTCCTTGTTTCCTGAACAACTTCATATTTTATTCTTGTTGCCTAGTTTCTGAAACATGTTTTGTTTTTTGCCTCCCTTTGCCTCTATTGTTTATTCAAAGCTGAGTTTGTTTATCCTTGGGAATTTTCAAACATGAGCTACATCAGCGTTTATGAGATTTTGACTCACACCTTTCTTTAATTTTAAAATTCATCTTGCCTCTTGTGCCCTGTAATTATTTTTTGTTGTTTAAAAATCTTAAGAAGTGCGTTACAAAATTGAAAGCACAAAAGCGATTAATAAAATCAGCCAATACAATTACAATGTAATAGATTGTAAAACAGCAGATGTTACATATTGTAAAGCAGCAGCCAAATTGCTGCTCAACTGTATGTTTGCTTTGTGCTCCCCTCCTGCTGTCCATTGATATTTTTCTGGGTTAAGACAATTTTCGTAGAGAACTGAGATGTGGTGGCAGTGATATGAGAAAGGTGGGCCTCTAAACGGAGCAAATAATGCTTGCCTGCCTCCATAGCTTTCTCACTGGGTGAGGGTGGCCCTAGGTCCTCCATCTGATGATGCAAACCAACACATCCAAAATATGATGCAGTTGGAATTATCCTTTTTGCTCTTTGTTATACACTTCCAGCATCTGATTACCTGCTTATTTAGACCATAGATATTGCAGTTTGAATGAAATCAGACTAGAGCATGGACTAAGTGATTGGCATGCATATTTTAAACTTTCTTGGTCCGTTAATCTTCACAGCTTCATTGACAATGAAGTCCATAGATCCAATCTGTACATGGATGAGCTCTATTAGTGTTAAAAATGGAATTGGCAGATTAAGACTGCTATTTGTTCTTATTTCACTGGGAGTAAAGCCCATTGAACATGTCAGATTGTCTTGTAATATAAAATCAGTTTATCAAGAGCTAGTATCCTCCATAGTTAAACAAAATCTCCATACCAGATGCTCTGGACAAAAGGAGGCAGGCTGTTCCATCCCTGCTTGTGAGCTTCCTGAGGCATCTGACTGTCCACTATTAGACAGCAGAAATAGATGGACCTTTAGCTTGACTTGTTAGGGCTCTTTTTATGTTCGTTACTGTGTCTGACGATTTGGTTGTGCCTGTGTATGGAGAGAAGAAAGAACTCTTAAATTGATTGACATCACTCACAGGTGACTATATCTGTTTCTAAGAATTTGGGACATGTTTGGTGTATCTGGATAAGTAAGTATGCACTCGTGTCTGGGGCATTGCATAGTTGTCCCTCATGTTCCCTTGGCTGGAAGTCTCTACTCCTTGGCTCTGTTGCTGAGATGGCAGGCACTCTGTCCGCTGCACTTGATCATTATGACATGTGGGCTTCCTTAATGTCCAGTTTAGACTTCTGTAAGGTGCCGCATGTAGAGCAGTCTTGAAGACTGTTCAGAGGCTGAGCCACAGTACCTTAGGCCAGCAACTAGAGGTAACTGGGTCATCCTACCTTCCCAATGCAACCTTAATTTTGGGGTGGGGGGAAGCATGTGTAGCAAGCTCTGAGATGTGAGGAAACATGTTCTCCATCTTACTCTTTCCCAAGTTTTAGAATCAAGTAAAAAGGCTTCTTTTCAGGACCCAGCACTGAGGGAACCAAGGATGTTACTTTCCAGAAGTCAGGCTTTGTTTGCCGGGTTCACAGCCTTAAGCTTGAGCCTTGCAGTTTCATCTTTACTCATTTAATCTGGCTTAATATTGATTCTTGTTGGCTTTAGTATTGTATGTATACTCCTGCTTGATATATTTATTTAAAATAAAATTGGCTGCTTTAATGATTGAGCACTTAACAGGTGGTCTATACATACTATTGTGAGCATTTCCCCCCTGCCCCCACACTTTTCCTTTCCAACAGACCAAAATGAAAGCTCCTAAAATATAGACCTTTACTGGGGTTTAACAGGCATTACTGTGAGAACTGTTTACTATGAGAGCTGTTACAAGTTGCATGAATCAAATAATGATTCATTCAGTCTGTGAGATTAGCTACTGCCCATGTGAAAGCTGATTCTGAACTGGAATAGCTCCTTCCCTGCTTCTTTTTCTTAATTCCATTGGTTTGGTGGGTCACACTGCTTCTGGAATGGGAATGCCTGACATTGGCTAATTAGTCTGCCTGTTTGACTTGGCACTGCCTCACAGGGTCTAGGAATTTACTTTCCTCCCCTCTTTGTTCTACAGTGCCTCCCTCAACCCCTGTTCCTATGATGGTTGGGTCTTAATTGCTGCCTGACAAATCTTGCTTGTTAACCTTGACTTTTCATTCATCTGCCAGCTCCTCTTCTGCCCCATTTATCTCACACTCCAAATCTGAACTGTCTGGCTGAGAATGCTGTAGCGTGAGAGAGCTGGGCCCCATCACTACTCACAAATGGACATTTAGGACCTGGATAGGTTTCTGCTAGGTGGGTGGGTTCTAGGCATAAGAGCATGTCCATCTTGTCCAGTGCTGTGTACTCTGATTGGCAGTGGCTTTCCAGATCTCAGGCACATCCCTAGCTCTGCTACTTGAGCTGCCCCTTCTTAATTTTGAAATATCAGCAGAATAATACAAAATTGTAATATTTATAATATTGCATCCATAGTTTGCATAGAATATATAGCAGTTCTTTCCCTCTTTGCCTTCCCAGCAGACATAGATAGGAACTTAGAAGCACAGTCATTTAATTAGAGCTTTACTGATGGTAGTACAGTATAAATTAAAGTAACATTCTCCTTGAGAAGTCGGAGAAGCATCTTCCCATGTGAACAGCTGGATCCACACTGAGACATTCTTTCCTTCAGAAAAATTCTGACTTCACCCTCAGGGTGACTTCTGTGTGAAGGTTGGAGGGAGGGAATGCTAGAGACCTTGTAATAGGTCATGTTGCTTCACCTATCATCTCCTGATAGCATCAAAGGACTCCCCCATCTTCTCCTATCTCCCTGCTGTGAAATGTTTCCCTCTTTTTCCAAGGCCTGCTGGTTGTCATGCTCTGCCTGAGAATCTTCACTAGGTAATTTTGAAACTGAAAAGTCCTCTGCTCCTTTGTCTCCTCCTCAGATCTGGAAGAATCTATCTGAGCAGATTGTAATGTGCAGGAGCCAGGGCCCCTCTTTAAACATAAAGATGACAATACAACTTTCTAACAGTTGTATGGAGACTTCAACAAAATAGCAAAGACCACCAAATAAGTAACTGTTAGAACATGGCGCCTGTGTGCCAACTGATCAAATACGGAAGCGTTATAAAGCCCTTAATCCACTGCATTATGGGAGGTGAGCATGTCTGCTTCAAGTGTTGTAATAACAACTCTTCTGCTGTTAATAGGGCACAAATGATCAATTTAAACTAACCATTTAAGCCATTTAACCATTTATAAGCCACATGGATGAATCCATTTTCCTCATCCATCTCTACTTAAAACCCTGTGCATCATATTAACTAGAGATGATAGACTACACATGTAGCTCCTTAACAGTAGATGCTGGGGCCAAAACGTTGACATGGCTCAGCCCAAGGCAGAGGTGGACTATTAGCTTCAAGAGCAAGACCACTCTTTTGGACCCAACAAAGATGGTCCAGAAGGAGTGTTTGAGCATATCATGCCATCCTTCCAATGTACATTAAACATGTACATCCTAAATACAATAAAAACTAGGAGGGACAAGGAACCTGAGGAGTGCCAGGAAAGGTTTCTGTGGGCTCATTGATACCCACATTGGAGATGCCAGTGTGTCATGAGGTCGTAACTCATGTCTCCAATTAACTCACACAGCAGCTGGCCATAAAACTAAAGACTTTTATTGCTACTTTCTATAAGATTTATGATGCAACAGATAAGCTCTAGCGGAGAGCTCCTAGCAACACAGCTACCCCCTCCTTTCTGAAGTATCTGAGAAGCCCACGTGGGATTAGATTTTCCTGTCACATCTTTCCGCTCATGGGTGGGACAAACCTCTGTCCTATCTTCTCAATTGGTCGAGCCACAATTGATCTAGATGCCTTAAACTCCTCCTAAGTTGGGCGTCTGCCAAATTCACTGTTATGTCTTCTTGTTCTCCTGAACTCTGCCCAGCAGCTTCAGAGGCAGGGGGCAACTTGTTCAATCACCTCAGAGACAGGATGAGGAGAAGCTACTCATTCAGAAGCCTCACAGTCAGGCTGTGGGGAGGCTATTTACTCAGAGGCCAAAGAGTCAGGGTGTGAGGGGGCTACTTGCTCAGCAGTCCCAGAGTCAGGCTGCAGGGGGCCCTTTTGGGCACTGGGCCCCAAGTATAAGTCCCCTTGTTCTAATGCCTGATTCTCATTGTGAACGTTTGACTCTTTCTTGCGAGTCGACGTCTCTGTCGAGCCGTCAGGCACGACACTACCCCCCCCTCCACAACCTCCCCTCCCCCGACGATGCAAGAGACATGTGCCACCTGGTTTGTGCGGGAAACAAGTGTGGAATCGTCTTAGGAGAAAAGGTGCGTGAATGTGGTCAAGGGGCCCCCAACTGTGTTCCTCGGGGGGGGGGTAGCCCTTCCAGTGTACTAGATATTGCAGGCATCCCCTCTAGAGTCAAGGATCTCTTCGATTTCAAATTCTTCTTGTCCATCCACCAACATGGGCGGAGGTGGGGGAAGTAGAGAGCGGAGGGGGTGTGATTGGGGGGCAGGAGAAAGTAGCGCCCAATGAAAAACCAGGTGTATTTTCATAGAGGGAGGCAAAGCCAAGAGAAAGGCTATGGGGTTGATCTGGGAGACAATTTGAAATGGCCCTGCACACTTGTGGGCCAATTTGCGGGAGGGCACTGAAAGGGGAAGAAATTTGGTAGACAGCCAGACCCAGTCACCCACGTGGAGAGGAGTTCCAGGCTGTCTGTGTCGGTCCGCAACTTCTTTGTAGGCCATCTTGGCCCTCTGTTGTCTGAGTACGGACTGTACTGAAGCCAAGTTGTGCAGGAAATTACTGGCGGCAGGGACGGAAGTTACTGGCAATGTGGAGGGAAATGCTTGACGGTGGTAACCCAGGTTCGCATAGAAGGGCATCTGTCGAGTAGAGGTGTAAACAGAATTGTTGTATGCGAACTCTGCCAAAGGGAGAAAGGAGAGCCAATCGTCTTGTTGATAGTTCACATAGCAGTGGAGGTACTGCTCAAGGGTCGCATTTAGATGCTCTGTTTGACCGTCTGTTTGTGGGTGATGTGCCAAAGAGGGGCGTAAGTCGACTTTGAGCATGGACAGAAGTTCCCGCCAGAACCGTGAGGTGAACTGACTGCCCCGGTCTGTTATTAATGCAAGGGGCCACCCATGTGATTTATAAATATGATGTACAGAGAGGCTGTGGTCTTGGCTGAAGGAAGCCCCATGCAGGGGATAAAGTGGGCCATTTTGGTGAATAAGTCTGTGATAACCAATATGGTGGTGAAGCCACTGAACAGGGGTAAATACGTGATGAAGTCCAGGGAAACAGTGTGCCAGGGGCGGGGAGGGGTTTCTAATGGCTGGAGTAAACCTGGGGGCTTGCCAGGTTGGCATTTGGCCCGTTGGCATGTGGGGCAGGAGAGAACATACAATTTGACCTCGTAGCTCAAGTGAGGCCACCAAAGGTCTCTAGTAATTGTATGCAATATTTTATACACACCAAAATGTCCCATGAATGGGGAATTGTGACATTGCTGCAATACACGTTCTCTGAGTGGCAATGGTACGTATGCAGCTTGGTTGTTTAGCAAGATATTGTCCTCAAAGGTGTAGACGGCAGGTAGGGTGCCTGTCTCCATTTCTACTCTCTTGGTCCAGACGAAAGGGTCAGCCTGTTGGGCCTGGTGAAGGTCTGTATGCCAGGAGGCGGAAGTGGTGACTGCGGCAATCATTCCTGGCTGCAAGATGGGAGCAGGGTCAGGTTTTACTTCGTTATCTTCAAAGTATTCGGGTTTCCTGGACAGAGCGTCCTCTAGGAAGTTTTTTGATGGCAGGATATATTCTATGGGAAAGCAAAAACGGGCGAAGAACAAAGCCCACCGTGCTTGCCTTTGGTTGAGGATCTTGATCGAGGCGAAATGGACCAAGTTCTTATGGTCTGTTTGAATGAGGACCGTGTGGGAGGCCCCTTCAAGCAAATACCACCATTCTTCCAGGGCTGCTTTGATAGCCAACAATTCCTTCTGCCAAATGGTGTAGTTCTACTCTGAACTTGAGAGTTTGCGTGAATAAAACGCAACCGGTCTGAGGTCACTGACAGAACCCTTCCATGGCTGCCATAGGACTGCTCCAGCGGCCTTATTGGAGGCATCGGTTTGCAGTATGAAAGGTGCAGACGTGTCAGGATGGATCAGTTGGTTTTCTGAAGCGAAATGACATTTTAAGGTGGTGAACGCCAGTGCAACATTGGGAGGCCAGTTCAGGCGTCGTCCCTTTCCCTTCAAAAGGTCCATCAATGGGGCTGTCAAACGAAAAAAGTGAGGTATGAACTGGCGGTAGAAATTTGCAAATCCTAAAAATTTTTTGTAGTTCCCACTTCGTTCGTGGCAGTTGCCAGGACAGTACAGCTCGTACCTTCTCGGGGTCCATCTGCAGTCCATCTTGGGAAATTTGGTAGCTGAGATACATGAGAGAAGTAGTGTGGGACTCGCATTTTTCAAACTTAGCAGAGAGGTGGTTCTCACGCATGCATTGGAGAACGGCTCGTACATGGCGTATGTGAGACTCCGGGTCGTTGGAAAAGATTTACAAATCATCCAGGTAGGCGATCAAAAAGTCATCTAGAAAATCGTGGAAGATTTCATTGATAAGCCTGGAAAACCATTGTCCCGAATTTACGATTCCAAAAGTCGTCACTAAAAACTCGAAGTTGCCAAATCTAGACGAGAAGGCCGTCAGGTGCTCAAACCCAGGGCGGATGCGGAGCAAATTGTAGGCATTGCAAAGATCCAATTTGGTAAAAATGCATGCTTGACCCAGGCATTCTAAAATCTAGGAGATTAGTGGCATGGAGTGCGTGTTGGGGACTGTGATGACATTCAGGTGGTGGTAATCGATACAGACTCTGGGTTCTTCGGAATTTTTTCGGGGGACAATGATGGGTGTGGTCAAAGTAGGTGATGAGGACAGGTG
Organism: Varanus komodoensis; assembly: GCF_004798865.1. Classification (NCBI taxonomy): domain Eukaryota; kingdom Metazoa; phylum Chordata; class Lepidosauria; order Squamata; family Varanidae; genus Varanus; species Varanus komodoensis. The sequence goes on from NW_025335606.1 coordinate 18,872,303, forward strand.
AATGAAACCTATTTTTTAGGTTGGTGGAAATGAATTCTTTAAGGACCTGCAGCTCTTTTGGTGACATGGGCCTCAATTTGCCGACTGGAAGTGTGGCCCTCAGCTGTATGTGGATTTCCATGTCACACGTGTGGTGAGGACGTAGTTTGTCTGCCTCCTGCGGATCAAAGACATCCCAAAAATCTTGATACCATGGAGGAAGAGCGGTGGTGGAAGGCGTGGGGTGGGGGGGAGATTTAAGGAGTTTGGGTGGGAGAATCAGTACAATGTTGGGAACAAAATGTCGAATTGAAATGTATTTGTCCAGAGTCCCATGATAGCTGGGGTTCATGTTTGACTAGCCAGTCCATGCCAAGTACCAGGGGGTACTATAAATCCTTCACCAACAAGAAAACAGTCTGTTCGCGATGCCTGCCAATCTGCAAGGTGAGTGGGGAGGACTGGTGGGAGGAAGGGCCTCCCTGCAGGGGGTGCTTCTGGATTGAGTCCACCTGAAGTGGGGCTGGTAGCAAAGACGTAGGAAAGGAGTGTTTCTCAGCCAATTTCTCATCCAAAAATGAAGCAGTGGCACCACTATCAAACAGTGCGGTGGCTCGTATTGCAGGATGTGGGTGTGCTTGTAAAGTGGCATCAATCAGCAGGTGTCTTGGCAGAGGAGGTCCTGTGGGGGAGGGGTACCCTTGTGGTCGGACTATAGGTCCCAGTATCACGGTGCTTAACAATGCTGGGACTGGAAGTTTCCCGCCTGCTTTTTCCACAGACAAAACCGGGCCAGGTGTCCTATCTGTCCACAAACAAAACATGGTCCAGCTGGACGGCGGTAAACACTCCCCCCTCTTGGAATGCAAGGCCTGGCAGCTCCCAGCTGCATTGGCTCCGGCTCTGGCTGAGCCATTGCCTCGGCAACTTAGTAATCTGGTGTGAGTCAGCGGGGCTTGGCCTCTGTCCAGGGGAACCATTTTTCTCTAGCTGGCATTGGGCCAGGGCGGCTTTTGGGCCTTTCTTGTTCCCACTCAGTCAGCTTTGCATCAAGTTGGATGGTCACAAGCATTAACTGTTGCAAATTGTCTGGCAGAGGAGCACTGGCCAAGTCATCTAGAATCTCCCCCCTTAGGCCTCTTGGTACTGCACCATCAAGGCCTCTTCGTTCCACCCCGAGTCATTCATTAAAAACTGGAATTTGCTCGTGTAGTCTGTAGCTGAGCCCACTCCCTGCTGCAGGCGTTTAATCTCACAGATGGCCATTTCTTTGCGAGCCCCCATGCCTAGAAACTCTTCTAAGGCATTGAGGAAAGTTGTCTCGTTATTCAAAATGGAGTCCTGAGCTATCAGTCTTGTGGTTGACGAACAAGCAGCTGGCCCAGTAAGTTGATTAATTAAGAAGCCTACCTTGGTTTTCTCATCAGTAAAGTCATTTTGGCGAAGATGTATGTACAGCTCACATTGCGCTTTGAAAGTCGTAAATCCTTCTTTTCTCCTGTCGTACTTGCGGGGGGGGGGGCTCTACTGGGCAGCGTCTCAATTTTAACACAGGAGCCTGTGGGGGAGCTGCCGCCGGCTGAGCAGCCCGAAGAATATTTAACTCTGCACGTAGGTCATTTATTTGTTGAGTCACCTCTGTATATTTGTTCCTTAGAAGGGCGTTTTCATCTAGCAGATTCCGGTCCCCTGGTGAAACCTGGGCTGCGGGATCCATTGTTGCGATGCTCCAAAAAGAGAAAGAGAAAAAGAGAGAGAAAATCTTTGCCTGGCTGTGTGAGATTCAACGCTCCTGTTTGTGCTGGAGCACGCAGAAAGGAGGGGGCAAGCTGTCGTGAGGTCGTAACTCATGTCTCCAATTAACTCACACAGCAGCCAGCCATAAAACTAAAGACTTTTATTGCTACTTTCTACAAGATTTACAATGCAACAGATAATCTCTAGGGGGGAACTCCTAGCAACACAGTTGCCCCCTCCTTTCTGAAGTATCTGAGAAGCCCTCATTGGATTAGATTTTCCTGTCACGTCTTTCCGCTCGTGGGTGGGACAAACCTCTGTCCTATCTTCTCAATTGGTCGAGCCACAATTGATCTAGACGCCTTAAACTCCTCCTAAATTGGGCGTCTGCCAGATTCACTGTAATGTCTTCTTGTTCTCCTGAACTCTGCCAAGCAGCTTCAGAGTCAGGAGGCGTGCGGGGGGGCGGGGGCAACTTGTTCAATCACCTCAGAGACAGGATGAGGAGAAGCTACTCATTCAGGAGCCTCACAGTCGGGCTGTGGGGAGGCAATTTACTCAGAGGCCAAAGAGTCAGGGTGTGAGGGGGCTACTTGCTCAGCAGTCCCAGAGTCAGGCTGCAGGGGGCCCTTTTGGGCACTGGGCCCCAAGTATAAGTCCCCTTGTTCTAATGCCTGATTCTCATTGTGAACGTTTGACTCTTTCTCGCGAGTCGACGTCTCTGTCGAGCCGTCAGGCACGACACTGTGCTACAAGCAAGATGGTTGCTCTTTCCTTTTCCTTTTGAAACCAGAACCACCACCACAAATTCCATCACCAGTATTAATGTGTGACCATGCTTTACTTATCCCTGCTCTTGTAAGACACTGAATAGTTGCTGGGGCAGGGGCATTCAAACAAGCACAGTGGAGACCACATCTCAAGTTTTCATGCCTCACACCACTTTCCTTGCCTGCAGCAGATCAAGCGTTCGGCACGCATGTGCGGTGAATGCGAGGCTTGCCGGCGCACGGAGGATTGCGGGCAGTGCGATTTCTGCCGTGATATGAAGAAGTTCGGGGGCCCCAACAAGATCCGTCAGAAGTGCCGTCTGCGGCAATGCCAGGTCCGGGCTCGGGTGAGTGTTCTGGTGGGCGCTTGCTGCCCAGAGATCATTGCATGTTTTCTCTGCGGGGCACTTTCTTGGCTGCTCTACTCCAGAGTGGCAGCCACCTCAAATTGAAGCTGTTGATTTGTGTGTAGCTCACACGTGATTTTTTTTTTCCCATTCTTTTCTTCCTAGGAGTCCTATAAATATTTTCCAGCTTCGGTAAGTTTCCTTTTTCCCTCCAGTTTTTTTTCTTTTTTCTTTTTAATTTAAAACTCAGGATTGAAAATAGATGAGTGTTAAGTTGGGACTCCTGGGATTTTTTTTCCCTAGCTAGTGGGAGCAGGAGGAGGCCTGGTCTATACTTGCAGCAGAATGAGGTTGGGAAAGTTCCAGACCACTTGAATAGTCAGTGCTGCTTCAGATGGCAGATGGGGAGTGCTGCAGTGGCATGTTAAAAAAATAATTCAAAGAAAGCTGGCATATCATAGCCACCTCACAAAATGACTGGGGTGTGGTGGACTTGCCCATTCATAAAAAGCTACTATACTGGGTGTGTCTAGTCACAAAATATTCATTTCTCAGAAGGAAACCAGTGAAGCTAATAGACAAATAAGTTGCTCTAAGTAGAAGGCAAAGATTGGTGGCTGAGGCTCAAAACACAAAGCCATTCTATTGGATCACAGTATTGATTGATTGATTTTGTATTGATTGATTGATTGATTGATTGAAAGCTTTTGTATGCCGTCCTATTATACAAGATCTCAGGACGGCTCCAGTAAAGATGATGCTGGAGGGAGGCACTTTGCTTTGCATCAAACCATCCTCCCAATTAAAAAAAGAAAATAACAACAATAACAATAATAATAGGGAGCTGGCAGGTGTCAAGAGATTCTTTTGTGTGAAATGCTCCCATCCGTGTTAGCACCTCATTCTCCATCTTGTTCTGCTGCATGTTTAGGCCCAGCCTGATATTTAATGGGTTGGCATGGAGAAGTATGGGCACCTGAGAGCCCAGTTTAGATACATTTTTAGCTGCAGATTTTTTTCTGGGCCATTTGGCCCTGCTTCTTTAAACTTGACTCAGCTTTTTCTCCTAAGCTCTCAATTTTTGGAAAATAAGTGGGTGTTGGGATTTTCTTTTCTTTTTGCGCTTTGCTGCTTGCCATTCAGTGAGCCCCATTTTCTGTTTTCACCATTGCTGTGCACAGGAAGAGAGGGGTGTGTTTGTGCTGTTTTCATTGCCTTGTGCTTATGAAGCCAGAGGGATGGCTTCTTTAATGCTTTCCTCTCTCTCTCTTTCTCTCTCTCTCTTTTTCTCTTTCTTGCTCCTTTCTCTTTCTCTCTCTCACTGCTTCCCCCCCCCCCACACCCCTTTTCCCTAAATGCTCAATAGATGTTACGGGGGCGGGAGGATGATCTGCAGCTGCTAAAGGAACAGCTAGAATCGGCTGCCACACCTGAGCCTCTGTCGGATGATGATCTGCACATAGATCCCGATTTGTATCAGGAGCTTTGTTCAGGGGCCTTCGATGATCAGAACCTGGTGAGACCCTGTGGTGGATCCATTCCCTTTGGATTCCTCAGTCATGTTGGCAGGGGAACACTTGGGTAGGCAAACCCTGTCAGAGGACAGTGTGTATTCTGGGGTCCATTCCCTCCTACCTTCCCACATAATTCCCAGTTCTGTACCTTGACGTTACTCAGATCAAGTACAGAAGAGAAATAACACTCAACCCTTTGGCTGAATATGCCATATAATTGACCAAGTTTGCACATAATGACTACCCCATGCACTTTAAATCATTGGTAGTCAAGACAGTATCACAGCAAACTAGGCAACCAGCTACCACTTGCCATTTTCACTTTGCTAAATGATCTGCCAACACCCTGTTCCTGGGTGTTCTGTGGCACTCTGAGTTGTTCAGGGAGAAACAATCCAGAGTTTTAAACCAATAGCAAGCCATAGGTTAAAACCCCAGGCTGCTGTTCAGATATTGCAGAGCATGACCCAGTTCCTGGCTTGTTTTTAGAAGTGGAAACAAAGCGGAAGTGGTGAGTGGTTGGAAGGCAACATGCTTGCTCACTCCCTTGACTCAACTGCTCATGGTTTATACAACTCATGGGTAGCTGTTCATGGAATTTACATAGTCCCCAGCTTTTAGAGCTCCCTGCTTGCCCACTTTCAGCTGTCTGTTCAACCCTGAATCTCGAGATTATCCGCAGGCCTTCTTTTCTGTCTTGGCCCGTTTTCTTTCTTCACTTCTGTCTCTTTCCCTTAGCTTTCTAAGCTCTCAAGTGTTCTCTTCTGTCAAATCTTTGCTTTTTGTCTGGCTGTCTCTGTCACTTCTTCTCACTCAAGTTCTTTGTCCTCAGCCTCTTTGCTTGCCTAGCACCCCTTGCTTAACAGCACAAGGGTCGTCTTCTACACCTTTCACTTTTCTCATATAAACCATGCTGGGGTGTGTCTAGTGATGTGGGGTGGAAAAGGTTTTCACATTTCTATTTTGCATTAGAAAAAATACATCTAATCATAAACAATGTAAACTATTAAACAGTGGATGGATGCCAATGGCAAATATAATGTTGGGTAAGCTTGGTAGGTTCAAAGTCATAGATGAGTTGTTTATGTTTTGTCGCTGATGCTTCCCACCACTAAATAGTATGTTTGTGAAGGTTCAGTGATGTCACTGCTGCTCAACCAGTGGCAAGGCAGAAGTGTGTAGATAGGCATGTAACAATGGTATTTTAGCCTGTCTAAAAAGAATTGCATGTATCTCATGAATATAACCTGGTTTCCAAGGCCTAATTGAAACAAAATTGTAGAGGCTTTCTGAAAAGATTAGAGTGGGATCATTTAATGGTAGATGAAGTAGGAAATTTAGTACTGGTGGCATTGAAGTCCAATTTCTTGGTGATTAGAGGCTCTGCCAGATTTGCTTCTGGTTTCTTCCACTTGTCCCCACTTGTACAAAAGACCCTTAAACACCTGTGAAGCACATTTTTGTTGGGTCACAAGTGTGTGTTTCATGGAGTAAAAGTGTGTCCAATTCATGAAGTAAGCCCAATACAGATGCTGCATCCTTGTTGTGTGGGGCATTGCTCCAAAAAGCTAGGGTTTTCTGGTGGCCTCCATAGGTGGGGCTTTACTAAATTTTGCTCTAAATTTGAGACTGTGTGATGTGGTTAGTTCAGAGCATAACGGACAGCAGCTGATTAACTGGCTGGACCAGATCTGTTGCCAATCCCAGGAGGAAAAGATGGGTGTGACTAGTCATGTGGGGGCAGTAGGGGGCAATAAGTACTGCTGTACTTTGCCTTTCAGGGTGTGGGTGGGAATACATTTTGTAAGTTTACTGGTAACAATGTATGGATGCCAACTGCAAGTGCAATATCAGGCAACTTTGACACTTCAAGAGTTATAGATGCACAGTTCTTTGGATTGCTGAGATGTATTACTGTTTCAACAGATTTCAGAACCTTTTCATTTTAGATATAAACAGTGTAAGGGAAGACTTGCTACTGGGTTTGATCTGTTCCTCATATGAGTGGAAATCATTCCTGCTGAAGGGTTCCCCTGTTCTTCCTCCTCTGTTTGTAACTCCTCATGTGTGCTTGAAATCTGCTGGGGTGGCGGGGAGGCTGTGGGTCTCCCACAGAGAAGAGGGAGAAATTGGTCCTGCTGATGCAAGGTTACAAGTAGCTCCAACCCCACTGCCTTTACATGTTTATAAATATTCTGATAAGCATTTTAACATAACATTTAAATCATAAGCTTTAATTTTTTTGCCTCAACTATTTTGGGTCAAATAATTGTGGTGTATTGGGACAAAAAATTAGCATGGAGTACTTTTTGAAAACTTTGTTTACTACGTAACAAGTGAAATAAGCATGCTAAATGAGATTGCACTAGGGCATCAGTTCATTTTTTAATTGCAAACTGAAAACTTTCGGATGCAAATGACTCATTGCAAATGAGTGTGGCTGAATAGTGTTGGTGACAATGGGCTCTAATGACAGGCCATGTTATAGGGCCTGCGGCATATAGCCTTGTCCTTGCCACACTCTTAACTCCCTTGTCAAAGTGATGCTCCCACAAAACTAGATACGGTCCAGGGCTGTGAATGTTTAGAATGCATGCAGTTTTTCCTTGGGTGAACTAAAAGCAAACCTTGCTTTTTCTTTGCAAGCAGTGCTGTTTGACTGTTCTTAAAGGACTTACCTCCAAAGTGGCAGTAATGTAGCACAAGGTTTCTGTATACAGAAGGCTTGCTTGATTCCTCTTTTTTCTCTTCTTAGCCATGGCTCAGCGACACAGATGATGCACCCTTCCTTGATCCCATGTTGCGGAAACGGGCTGTGAAGGTGAAGCATGTCAAGCGCAGGGAGAAGAAATCTGAGAAAAAGGTACAGTCCCAAAATGGCAACTTGCCTAGATCATGGGCGGGAAAGTATTTCAGTGACTGTGCTGTGATGCTGACTGAGTTTTAGTGGTTTTCAGTTGTCCTGAAGCTGCAGCACTTTCTAGGGGATGCAAGTGTGACCAAAACCAAACACTGTTGCAAAACCTGTCCAAGCCTGCTTCTGTGGGAAAGTAGGACATAAGCTGTACCCTGTGAGAGCAGGTCTAGCTGAGTATTTCTTCTTCAGCTGCAACCAGTCAAATGCTTCTGGACATCTAGAACAAACCAAATCACCAGCACCACCAACAACACAAACAATGCTTGTCAAATCTTTGTCTTATTCTTGGGGAATATCTGTGTAGATAAACATAATCACTGTCATGGTCATCCTGGCAGAGGATTCAGCTCAGAAGGAAGAGAGGGCGAGCCAACACAGTAGTCCCTAGTCAAGTTGATGCTGTAGCTGACAGTCTTCCATTTGAATGGGCCTCCTGGGCCATTTCTGAACTTCCTCAAATGCTGGAGGCAGAACTGGAGGGAATTAGCCCCTCACAAAGCAGGAGGATCAAGTGCAAGCAACAGAAGTCCAAACTGAAGCATGGGACCTCCCTTTATAGCTGTTGTGTATGCATAAGGTACTCAGTGCCTGTTCTCATAGGGATGAAGATTCTGAGGAAGACAAGGAGATTGTTTGTCAAACAGTCCACCCTCAAGATAAGTTTCAGGCTCTTGAGATCAGACAGGAGTTGCCACAGGAGGAGATAGTACAAGGACACTGGAACCACCACCGCAGTTCTCCCATGGGAGAGTTGAAGGGCTGCTGCCTCCAAGGCGGGATGTAGAAATGGAGGCAACCTCAGAGGAACCTGAGCCAGGGCACAGTGTTGAGGTACGACCCACAGTGCACAATGCTGAAATGACCCCCTCCACTAACGATGCGCCTGCAATCTTTAATCCTCTGGCTTGGTGCCAAAGTCAGTGTGAAGCCCAATTGGACTCACAGAGGGAAGGGCGTAGGTGTGTGTGCTTTTGTGGTGCTCCTCCTTCTGGGTTTACACACAGAAGGGTTCAGAAGGGAAGCTTTGGCTAATGAACAGTAAATAGGATTCAACTTTTGTACTTGGAAGATGCTCAGAAGCTTGCACCACAATAAACAGAATCAAGCTGTCTTTCACTTGTTACTGGAGGGAAACAAGCAGCTGACCTGTAAATTAGCCCAGAGGATCTGGCACTCTGTTGCATTTCAACACATTGTGTGCCTTGATCTTTAGGACTGGACAGATTCCTCAACCCTTGGCTATTCTTTTAGACCACTCTCTTGGAAACTCCTGCTTGATCTGGATGCTTGGCATGATGAATCCTACAACCTAACCTCTGGATTAGAGTGGTTTCAGCCTTTGAAAATACTATAGCCTAGATTTGGCACTTGCTGACTCACAGAAACATAGAAAGAGAGTGAATCAGAAGGGGTCTCCCAGGCCATCTCCTGCACACAGGATCAGGAAAATCACAATGGAAAGTATATGTGGTACAAGCATAGGAAAATGCCTTAAATTGAGTTGGACCATTAGTCCATATAGTTCAGTACTGATGACTCTGACTCTCAGCAGTCCTTCAGTGTTTTATACAGGGTTCTGTCTTATTTCCTGCTATCAGATGCTTTTTACTGGAGATTTCAGGAGAGATTACAGTATCCAGAAATTTGAAGCCATCATGGAAGGAGGGGACAGCTTTTTAATTTGTGTGTGGGGAAATGATAGACATTTTTATGGATGCTTTAAATGTATGCAGTATTCATTTACCATCTCTAAATTTAATGTTTTCACAACATAAAATGCATGATTTATGGCTTATCTAACATATAAACTTGTGTTATTTGGTATCTCTTGAAATTTTCAGGAGAATTTTATTTATTATATTTCAGTACTTTTGTGCTGCCTTTAGGGTAAAAAGCCTTCCCAAGGCTTCGTACATCAAATAATCCTATGTCTGTTTATTCAGAAGAACTATGTTCAGTGTTGCTTACTCCCAGGAAAATACACATCAGGTTGCAATCTCAAAAGCCCAAATGTCTGCTTTTGTGCAAGCAAAGTTGTGATTCTGTCTAATACATGAGAGAGTTACCAGTGGCTGAACTTATACTAAACACTTGTATCTTAGTTTTTGCTGTCTGAGTTATAGGGGAAAAATAAGAGCTGAGAATAGAAAGCTCACATCTGGTGGTAAACAAAAGGTGTATTATTTAGACTGGGGTGGGAAACTCTTAGTTTTACCAAAGGACCACACACATGGTAGGAAGGGATGTCATATGCTACCTCAGCTACCACCATACTCTCTCTCACATATACAAGATTCTCTTCACACACACACACAAACACACACTCACACTGAGGGAGAGGGAGAGACAGAGACGGATGGACATAATCACACAGAGACAGATCTATGTCACAAGCGTAGGAACCTGCCTGAAACCATTGGTACTTATGGCCCAGTATTCCCTATACAGGCTTCTAACAGCTCTTTGACATGAAGAGGTCTTCCCCATAAATGGCTCCCTGATCATATAACTCGAGATGCGAGAGATTGAAGCTGGGACCTACTGTGTGCAGAAATGTCCTCTGGCACCAAGTTATGGTTCTTCCCATATTGTTACCATACATGATCTGCTCTATAGTCCATGGTGATCTATAACAATATATGAACAGCAAGAATTGTTGCATGATGACAGAATACCAGGCACATAGACACACTTATTGGAGGTCATCCTAATAGACTATAGAATGATGTGTGCTGAAGCACTGGCGTGCCAGCAGATTTCTTCAGTGAGTCTCTTATGAAGATGTTGTGGGATGTAAGAAGTAAAAACACAAGGAGTGGAAATACACAGGTGCCTGGATAAAGACAATGATTTAGTCAGCAATGTTTAAACAGAACAGTATGGATAATTATGTTTTCCTTCACAAGGAATCTGCAATCCTATGAAATTGTTTCACTTCTCTGTATGCAATAATAGCTGAGCGGACACACAGTGGACTTAAAAAAGGATAATGCTAATAATAATATTCCTTTAATAGCTGAACAGAAACTGTTGGCTAGAACTACAAAGATTTGGGGGAGTGCTGTGTGTTGACTAGCCAGACTGTTCAAACTATTTTTGTGCATTTGGACTTTATTCTCAAGAGACTGATCAGTTTGGATTACAAGCTGCAATGCTTCCTTATAATCCAGTAATACAGCTCAGGGGGGATCAGAGCAAGACCAGTTATGTGCTATCGCATTGTCTGGAGAGAGTTAAAACTGCAGGAATGCCTGCTCATTCAAGCAGCTTTGTACTGAGTTCTTGTGAAGCTGTGTGCTATTTCTGTGCTGGGATCCTGCTGAGTGGGCTAAATAACACCTGGAACTTTTACAAGACCTCATTTCAGGAGGCATAAATTTAAAATTAAAGGTCTGATTAATAATGGATATTGTAAGACAATTCTCCTAACTTTTAGCAGCCTTAGAATTCCAGCTTTAATTATGAAAAAGAAGGTTCAATATGTCTAGAAAGGGGTAGTCCCTTTTTGGCATTTTAAAGATAAGGCCATTACACCTCTACTTGTTTCTCAAAGGCCAAATATGAATCAAGTTTTTTCAGCTAAAGCTAATATTTTCTGTAGTGTTAAAGCAGGCAGCATCCAGTGTGATTAACCACCTGTCCTATCTAAAGGAGGCATGCAGACTATACAAGAAAGAACTAAGAGAAAAAAACAAACTGTTGTGACACTGAGCAAGGAAACCCATGAGGCTTGTGCTTCAAAATCATTAGACTGGCTTGTGTCAGAAGAAGCAACACTGTGAAGCTCTTTCACAAAGCTCCCTAACAAGCAACAATGCTAAGCTGCAGTCCAGGGTGATTCAAATGCAACAGTGTGATCAACCAAATATGCTGGAAACACTTGCTGTCCAATTACCCCATTCACAAGCTGTCTATCTGTATGCATAGCTTAAAAGATGGCTACCAGTGTTGGGGACTCAAGCAACTCACTCCCAAGTCTGACTCAAGTCGCATTAGCAACTTGACTCAGACTCGACTCAAGATTTCTACATTTTTTAGGACCAAGTTGCTCCAGAGCTTACTGTATGGCAGGATATCCTGGAAGGCAGCCATGAACACAGCAGAGGTGGTGGGGGAAGGGAATTTCATGGGGGTGGGAGTCAATGGGAAGGAAGGAAGAGGGTGGGTGGGAGCAGTGGGAGGTGGTTTGTGATAGGGACAGGGAGACAGGGGTTGCCTCTTGAGACTTGAGACTTGACTTGGACTTGAAAGTAAAGACTCAAGGCTTGACTTGAGGCTTGGAGTAAAGGACTTGAACACACTGCAGGCACGATGGCCTGCATTTGAGAAACCTCTGCCATAGCGGATGCTTCTTCTCACTGTGGCAAGGATGCCATAGAAGGAATGTACTGTATCTAACTGCGCCTTTGGTGGGTTTTGGCCTGCAGAAGGAAGAGAAATACAAGCGGCACAAGCAGAAGCAAAAGCACCGTGACAGATCCAAGCATGCTGAACGGGTGGATGCCAAAGACCCTTCCTCACTGCACCAGTGCCTTGGCCCTGGTTGCATCCAGGCTGCTCGGCTTAACTCAAAGTACTGCTCCGATGAATGTGGAATGAAGCTGGCGGCAAAGTAAGATCTGGACCTCTCCCCTACTTCTTATTCCTTTTCCTTTTGGCTTTGTCTGCTCATCTTCTAGTATGGGGGATGAGGGCCCATGGAGCCACCGGGAGAGTGGTGGAGAGGAGGCAGGTTTGGATCTGTGGAATACACACAATGGATTTGGGTGTCTACCTTCAAGTGCACAAAAGCAATGATGATGATGTAGCTGAAAGGGTGTTTTTGAAGATGGACTCCACCATGCAGTAGTGGGCAATATAAATTCCCTGACTGCCCAAACCAGGAAGCAAGTGAATTGGTCTAACTTAGGGGAATGTGAAACTCCTTTGTGTTGCTCTTATAATTTGAAAATTATCTTCTCCCAGCTTATTTATAGTCTTTCTGTAGCCCAGTGCAAGAGGAGGCTGTTTTGCACATTGCATTTAGAGCCCTCTTTTTCTTCTAGATCTGATTCTTCTTCGATTTGTAAAAATGGGTTACAGATTGTTCACATAATGCCTTAAAGCACGGGTGTGCAGCTTGTGGACTTCTAGGGAATTTGGCTGACAAGGCCCAAGAGTCCCAATTAGCACAACTAATGGACAGGGATTAGTTGACTTCATTTCATTTGTTATATTTTTGCCCAATAGCTAAAGCACTCTGGGCAGTTCTATGAAGATCAAAATCTTAAAAATACTATAAGACTAATCAAAAACAATCAACAGTAATTCCAGGACTCATTAAAAATTTTATCATATACTGTTAAATGTCAGGGGGTAGAGGAAAGTCTTATCCTAGTGCCAGGTGGGCATCATTTGGGAGGGCTTTCCATAATTGGGAAGCCACCACTGAGAAGGCCTTTTCCTTGTTGTCTTGCTCCATCAGAGAAGGCACTTTGCAGAGGCCTTCAGATGAAGAATGTAGGAAAGGTGCTTCATTAGGATTGTTGATGAAAACATCTGGGGGGGCACATGATGCTTTAGGACAGGGGTGGGCATCAGCCACTGCAATATCTTGTGGCAAATGAATTCCATAGGTTGGCATTGTACTGTTTGTATGTGATGCTGCCTGTTTTCTGGTGTTTCCCTTTGTACCAATAGCAAATTGCCTGTTTCTCCTCTCTCTTCCCCAGCCGTATCTATGAGATCCTCCCTCAGCGCATCCAGCAGTGGCAACAAAGCCCATGTGTGGCAGAAGAGCATGGCAAGAAGCTGCTGGAACGAATACGGCGGGAGCAGCAGCAGGCCCGGCTCAAACTACAGGAAATGGAGCGCAAATTCCATGAGTTGGAAGCTATCATTGTCCGGGCCAAGCAGCAAGCCATCAAGGAAGATGAAGAGGTACCTGGAAGAAGGGGGGAGATGGGGTTTGCCACCAGGATTCCTGCATTCTTAAGTAGATTAGCACCAGGGGGTGGGGGGTTGTAACCTCTCATATAGACATGTTTTTCCTTTGTGCATCTGGATATTAATTCCTAGCTCTTTAAGATGCATTCCCAGGTTATGTATATTGGATTTGTCGTCATAATCTTCTTATGAGAGTGTAGTGCCTCTGACAATTGATTGTCTGAACGGCATTATGGCAGGGGTGCCAAACTTTGTTCCGCCTGTGGACCATATTCTATTTCATGGCTGCATTCTGGGGGAGGGAGGGGGGCAAAATCCCAAAACTTGCATGCATTCTGTAGCTTGAAGCTCTTCCTGTCAGTAAATTAGCCTTAGGAGAAACATTTCAACCTTTTGGAGTAGAGAAAAACTGCACAATGGTTGGGAAAGGGGATGTTGTCCTTTGGGAAACCCCAAGGGAGCCAGATTTGGCCTCCCTTGACCAGAGGTTCTACACTCCTGCTTTATAAGAACTTGATCCTGTGGAGCAAAAGTGCCTTCTGATGATGGTGAAGGCATGCTGGGATTTTTATTGAGAAGGGTATGGTGTCAATCCCTGTAATAAGCTATAAGACACAATAAAGAAGCTATTTCTGCTAGCCTGTCTTGCTAAATTCGCTTATTTAGGCTAGTGGATTTGCAGATCCCATTGGTGCAAAAGTTCATATGAGCAGTTATGCCACACATGCAGATAAAGATAGAAAGTGATGATAATTGCTTTGTTGGACCAGAGGTTGCTTTGGAACTGTGCTTCAGGGCACCCACACCCCTTTATTTATTAAGCAAGCATTTGGGAGTGCCCAGAATTCTATCCAAAAATCCATATTTGTGTAATACCTTTTATTAGGCCAACCAAAACAATCCACAAAAATGTGCAAGCTTTCAAGATCTCTTCATCAGGCAAGATGTTACAAAAAGCAGCTTGCAGGTGTGTGTGTGTGGGGGGGGGTTGGGGTATGTTTCCTGGAACATTTAATCTCAGCAGTTGTCATTCTGCGCAGTGTGCAATATTGCTTCTGTGTGTGCATGTGTGTGGAGTTGACTGAGTTTCATAAACCTTGCTACTTCCCCAGGAGTGGTGAGAAAAGTAGGCTGTGGGATTGAATTGCCACCTTAGGCTAGAATAGGAAGGAGGAAAGGGAAGCTTACAAAACTCTTAAGTCCCAAGTTGGTTTGGAACTAGGATTGCTTGACAGCCTGGGAAACGTGATTGGACTCAAACACGGACCAGTAAAGCCTATGACCTACCAAGCAAAATGTAGTTTGCAAGTCCAGTATAAGGGCCTATTGAAAGCTTAAAAACATCCTCATTTAGCTGCTTGCCTGACAAACTGCAAAAATTGGTCTGTGTGGGGTGTTGTTTGCAAGCTCTTGGCAGGACTTGTTGGGTTGTGTTTGGCTTGGTGGATTAATGTTGTTCAGGCATGGCCTACTCTAGCCTACCCCAGCCTGGTGCCATTTAGACATTTGGTCTTCAAAGTCTGCCAGGCCTAGCCATCATGGCCACTGTTCAGGGATCCTGGGAGTTGTAGTCCAAAGCATCTGTTGGGAGGGACTACCTTAGTTTCATGGTGGTTTGGCCTGAGATACTAGATACTAATTTTGACTTCTGTTTGCCTCTTTTCCCAGACCAGTGAAGGAGACAGTGATGACACGGATTTGCAGATATTCTGCGTTTCCTGCGGTCATCCCATCAATCCCAAGGTTGCTCTGCGTCACATGGAGCGGTGCTATGCCAAGGTATGTTGTCTTCTTCTCTATCTTGGCTCACTATGATGTTGGATTTCAAGAGCCCCTGAGTTTAAATTTGTGTTCCAGGGTTATCTTGAGCGAGCCACTTCTTTTCAGCCTCTCTTCCTTCTGTAAAGTGGGAGCATTTGTAGTTGTACCTCAAAAACTGTTGTGAGAGTGGATAAAAAGGGTGGTGCCAAGGTGCTGGGAGACTCAGCACCCTCAATGGGTTGCCACCCCCAGGGATTCTACTTTCTCACTTGCACTGTCTCCATCTGCTGCTGCTCCTTATCATGCTTCTCATCATTGGTACAGTTCACTTGCTTGACAGGCAAGAGCCAATGAGCAAGTGGATAGGGCACCTGCTACTCACCCTCCTCATCACCAGCACCACCACCAGTGTTGTCTGGCCAGAGTGTGAGTCAGATGAACAAGCTGGTTGCAGTGATGAAAAGGATGATCAGATCACTGGGCCCCTGCTGCAGTCTGGGCCCCATGTAGCCATACTACCTTTGAAGATGTCCCTGACCATGGATAATCAGAAGCTTAACTATATTAGTCAAAGACAGTGGCTGGGTTCAGACAACACAACAGGCATGGTGTTTTTTAAAACCATTGTTGGTTGGTGTGTTTTCCAAACCTAAGTGTTGTATTTCATCATAGTAAGTTTGGTCTTTAGAAATCACAATAAGAAACAAGAGTTTATTCTATGTCTTTTCTTTACCACCATGCTTTGAACCCAAGATCACAGTTTCCATGGTTCTGGTATGCAGCTACTACCAAGTCCTCTGGAAAAGAGCAGCAACTTCAGGAGTGACTCCAGAATCCTGCCTTTGTTGTGCAGACCAGAGAGGAAGTAGGCTATAAAGTCAAGGGGCAATGCACCCTGGGATTGAATTTCAGGTGCCGTGGCTGATGGGATGCTGCCACTTGTGGGAGGACTGAGCAGGGAGGATGGAAGCCATGACAGAGAATCTGCTTGATCATCTGTCAAGTAGATCATGGTGAAGAAGACCACAACCCATGATAAACGTGCAGGGTTGCTTATGTTTTGTGAACCTAGCCAACAAAATTCTTGAGTTGTTAAAAGAAGGTTAGATACTCCTTTTCTTCTAAACATGCCTGAGGTATCTAGCAGGCTGCTGTTTATCATAAGAAGCCAAGGCCAATATCCAGTGCTGCCCTTGCACTATAGGAATGAATGCTAATGCAAGAGTTTGAGAGGGTCATGGAAGAAACTAGCTCAGACTGCTGCTTCTGGGAAGGATTTGTCCTGTTCTAGAAGCACCAGTTTCTTTCTCTTGTGTCAGTGGTGGTTCTGGCTAGTGAGCTTCGATCAATGCCATCAAAGGGCCAGTGCTGGATTCTTTGTTCATCTATTTCAGTATTAGTTTGGCATTTTAAATGCATCCCAGAAATGTGATGCGGGTTTGCTGGTATGCTCATGTATGGCCTGATCCTGCATATGCTTTGAACTCCAGTAGATGTACATAGGTTACAGTCTGTGTTCCTAATGGACGGATACCCTTCCTCAACCAGGTGCTCTCCAGATACTGTGGCTAGCAATTGCTTTCAGCCCCAGCCAGCTTCTCTGCTGGTCAGGGATGATGATTGTTGTAGTCCAACAAACCTGGATGGCTTTAGGTTGGAGACGGTTGGTCCAAGATAGCCTTCCTCCAGCCTTCCACCATCTGGGACTACAACTGCCACCAATCAACAGGCTGGAGAAGGTTGATCAAGGATGTGAGAGGGTGGTGGCACCAATTTCATGACTCTTTGTTAAAACTAGTTGAGCTGGTGCCAGGAGGGAGGGGGATATTGTTTCTTCACCTTACAGGGTGTGGCAATGCTTTTGTTCTGCTGAACGGTCATGATGGTTGTTTCCTTTTCTCTCTCCCTCTGCAGTATGAGAGCCAGACATCCTTTGGGTCTATGTATCCAACACGTATTGAAGGGTAAGTTCGCCCTCTCCCCTCGCTGCCAGGGGCTGCTTATCAAACTCTGCCCACTAGCACTCACTGTGCTGGTGTGATCTGTTCTTCTGCCTGCTCCTCTGTGAACATGAACTGTAGTGTGACAGGTCATACCAGTGCAGTGAAAACTTACCCTGAATCTTGTCTTCAGAAGCTGGAGAAGGGAAGATTCTGCAGTCTTCTATCTGGGAGTTTTTCTTTTTAATCTTTTTTGGATTAGCCTCATGTATTTCCACATATGGGTCATGGGCCAGTGGGCACAGTGCTAGGCAGGAACTTCAGGAATATTTGATTAATTAATTAATTTAAAGGCTGCACATTACCAGCACACTCTCACAAAATATGGAATAGTAGTGGGGCTCCAGAAGAGATCATTCTTTCACCCTGGAATGTCTGTATGCCCTAGACACACACACACACACACACACACACACACACACACACACACAGACACGGAGAGAGAGCGAGAGTGAGCAGGAGGTGAAATCCTATTGATCAGGTTCTTCCTCTTTTCTTCCCACTCCCTTCACCCACTGGCATTCCTGGTCAGGAAATTCTGATCTCTCCAGTTATGAGAGGGGATAAGTTTTCCAACCAACTAAGGGCTTAGCTCAGAGTTAGAGCACATGTTTGGATCCTGCAATCTCCAGTTAGAAGGAATGATGTTGGCAAAGACCTCAGTCTAAAACCTTGCAGAGTTGCTACCAATTATACCTGAGGCAGATGTTTTGGACTATGGCTTCCATCAGCCCCAGCCAGCTTGGCCAGTAATCAAGTAGTAGTTTGTACAATAGGTTACTTATCCCTGTTGTAGGCAGTACTGAACCAGATGGAGCGAAGATTTGATTCTGTAGGGCAACCGTCCTTGTAGCTGACTGGGAAATTATGGGAGTTGTAGTCAAACGCATCAGGAGGACAGTAGGTTAAAGAGAAGTTACCTAATATAGCTTCGACTATTGTAGGAAGCAACATGATATAGTGATATGTTCAACAACGGCTACAGCCAAATACTATCTTGTGTTCTCAGCATGTAACCTGAATCAGCTTTCTTGTAATTTAAAATTAATTTGCATTTTTAAAATGAATCTAAAATCAATTTCTTCTTCTTAAGCCTGTTGAGAACCAGGCACAATCTTACATGTGTGTACTTTTCTTTTTACCAGAGCAACTCGTCTGTTCTGTGATGTCTACAACCCGCAAAGCAAGACCTACTGTAAACGCTTGCAGGTCCTGTGCCCAGAGCATTCCCGTGACCCCAAGGTAGGGGCGGATTCACCACTCTAGCATTGGGCTGATCTGTGATGGAAATGGTTATACACTGGAATATAATACCAGGCTTTTTAAGCGTTATCCAGGGCTATGTGTGTTTGTGGCTATTCTGTGCATGGAAAAATGCATAGAATGTGGGCACTGACCATTGAATTGGCTTTTATTTAAAAAGAAAAACACTTTTCTGGTCCTTATGACTATTAAAGAACACTTGAGATCATGTAGTACTTGTTGAAATCTCTAAGCAGGGTCATGGCTGGTTAAGATTGCTAGAGAGTGGGGAAAGGATTTCAGCATCCTGCATAAATACCTTTTCCTCCCCATGATTAACAAAGCCAAAATAGCTTCTGCAAAATGAGCAAATCTGCATCATTTCTGCAGGCTGTAGATTTGCTCTTTTCCTGTGCTGCGCTTGGACAGTCTTGTTGCAGAATGTTAATGCTAGCATGCACATGGCCATGGCTGCATCCTCGCTCCATCTTGGCTGTGACTTTCCCTAGGTGTCGGCAGATGAGGTGTGTGGCTGTCCCATGGTGAAGGACGTGTTTGAGCTTACTGGGGAATTCTGCCGTGTGCCCAAACGGAAATGCAACCGACACTATTGCTGGGAGAAGCTGCGTCGGGCTGAGGTGGACCTGGAGAGAGTGCGCGTGGTATGATTCAGAAGCTCTTGGTGTTTGGGGTAGCAGGGAAGCAGCAGAGCTTAATGTGGTCCTGCCATATTGTATGAAATAGGCTGGTTAATTCCATAGCAGAGGTGGAAGTCCTTTAACTCTCATCCGTGGGCTAGAGGACGAAAGGCTACTGGGAGACCATGCTACCTCCTTCCCTTAACGTTATGGCAGTTGGTGGTAGGGCATGCCACCCTTGCTCCGGACATCAGCCAGAGAGGGAGCAGCTGCAGCAACCTGGCATCATTCTTCCCTACCAGAGGGAACATACTGCTCCAACTGACAGTTGCCTGAGACTGCCGAGTCTGGTCTCACTGGCCAGAGAACAAAGATTCCCTGGGAGGCTGTGCCCTGTCTTTCCCAGATAAGCATCACATCAGCTGGGAGCCCTGCCTGGTTTCATGCATCAGCCACTGAAAGAACCGCTGCAGGGAGCTTGCTTCAAGCTGTGAAGACCTGTAAGAAGCCATGCCTGTGTTTGCTTTTTTTCTTTCCTCTGTCTCAACCCATTTTCTTTTTGTATTGTGCCCTTTACAATGTAACCCTAAGAGCGGGAACAAGGTATGAACAGACATCATTGCTTTTACTTTGCGCTTTTGCAGTGGTACAAACTGGATGAGCTGTTTGAGCAGGAGCGCAATGTACGGATGGCCATGACCAATCGGGCTGGGCTGCTTGCCCTCATGCTGCACCAAACAATCCAGCACGATCCACGGACCACAGATTTGCGTACAACCACCGATCGCTGAGCTGGTGAGTTGGCACCCCCAGCATGGATCCAGGGCCTGCTGGCTTTGGAGTGCAAAAGAGCATTCACGCAGGTCCAGCTGTAGCTCACAGGGGGGATGCTTGCCAGTTTGGCCCAGTAGGCCTGCAAATCCTTGTGGGTTTTTTTTAGTGAGGGCCTGCGTGGAAGAAGAGAGTGCATTCCTGGAACAGAGGTGTATAGTCTTGCAGTTTCTTTTGCCATTGGACTATCACATAAATTTATATAATGCCTGTTTGGTTGTGGACTGTGTGTACTACCCCTCAAATGATCAGATTTTCACCAAACAATGGCCAAGTTGGTGGCACTGGGTCAGGTGTCCTTGTTTGCATCTGGGCCTCAAGCACTTTGCAGAACTCCTGATACCTGATGTGGATTTGCAGAACATGTTTAGGTGTCTTTCCTTGTAGCAAATATAAATGCCAGTCTCCTGCTGTAGGTGCTATAATGGTGTCTCTTCATAGTTGCTGTGGCTACCAGGGGAGACAAAAAGAGGACTGGGGAGGCATTTTTTCTTAGAGTGGCCTTCATCAGCCTAATGCTAGTTGAAGCCAAACACATTGGGAGGGCACAAGCCAAGTCAGTGTAGCCAAAGGTGAGGAATGCTGGGAGATGTAATCCGAGGTTGGGGAAATCAAGAGTAGAACATCAACTGGAATCTTTGGCACAGATGAGGAGGAGGAGCAAGAGGTCTGGATTATCCTCCCTTTCTTAATGCCTGCTCTTTTTCTTTGCAGGTGCTTTCCTGATTGCTGATGGGACTTACATAATTCAGTGCCAATTGAACCAGAATCTTTTTTTAAATGATTTTTCATAAGCTCTTTTTTCATTAAAACAGTCTGGTGTGGCTTTTAGCTCTGGGCCCCTCCATCCTGCTCCTGTAGTATTAGCTAATATTGACCCTAACCCCTGTGCCAGTGGCTGTTAGCCTTACCTGTGTCTATGTTCTTTTTTTATATTCATGCAGGAGGCCTGGCAATAGGGTTTGGCACTAAGGAATTAATGGTAGGTCTCCCTTCTTCTCCCCCCTCCCTCCTAACACAAGAATGTTTTGGCTTAGGGCAGTCCCTGCTTTTCTAAGCAGGATCTGTGATGCTGTATTGCAGCCAAGACAGTTCTATGTATTAAGTACCCATCTATCTTCCATGAAACTGCTGTTGGCTAAGGGACCCAGAAAGAAGGGGCTGTTGGCTGCTGAGTCAGAGAAAAGGAGACACTCACACACAGATCTATCATCCCATTGTGCGCTACTGCCTGTTGGCGGAAAAGAGTTGAATAAAAATACCCTGAAATGTGGGCTGATGTCTTTTAAGTGTGAATTACTATTTTATTTGCTGTCACTTCCTTTTTCTTGCCTTATCCTGATATCTGCCTAGTTTTGAGCATGCTCACCCATTTCCCATTCTGTTTCATTTGCAAGATGTGGATGAAATAACGCTTTTCTACCATCAAACCTTAACTGGCCTCAGATTAAACAACCATGTACAGTTTCTGTTTTGTGAACAAGTAAGGTGTTCATGTATGTGTACTCAGTGTTTCTCCCTCCCTCCCTCCCTCCCTCCCTCCCTTTACCTCATTCCTCCAACTCCCAAATTAGCACAGATTACTTTCCTAAGCACCTTAGTCTTCCAAGTGAAACCTGTGTTAACCTGAGAGTGGAGGAAGCTTTCCATGTATGCGGTCTCTGCATCACATTGAAAAATCACACCACTGTTATATTTCCTTTTGCTCTCTCGTAATCAAATCAATGTGTTTAGCACATTCTTCTTCAGTTTAAATGTGATTCAACTAATCTTGGAAAATTTACCTTGAGACTACAAGAAAAAATCTCTGTATGAATATAGATAAAATTGCTACATATTTGTGAAATCTCTTGACACCCATTATCAATTCCTAATGAGGTACATATTCATTCCATATTTTGTTGCCTTTGTTATTTCTTGTCATGGTTAAATTTGAAGAGGGCATTTGTGTG
Organism: Varanus komodoensis; assembly: GCF_004798865.1. Classification (NCBI taxonomy): domain Eukaryota; kingdom Metazoa; phylum Chordata; class Lepidosauria; order Squamata; family Varanidae; genus Varanus; species Varanus komodoensis. The sequence goes on from NW_025335606.1 coordinate 18,893,916, forward strand.
CTCTCTCTGTGTGTGAAGCCAGGAGGTAAAAGTATGTCTGCAATGCCTTCTGCTTTCCTTTTTCTACCAACTTACATGGATCCTTCAGTCTTTTGCATGCATAACAGTAAGCCCTATTGAGCATATTTATAGTGTCGGGTTGCTGACCTTACTTCTTCAGTCTTGCCACAAGAAACCAGAAAACATTTTCTACTGACTGTTATGACTCTTCTACCATGCCCTGCAGTCACATCACATGAACATAGTTTGAAAAATTCATTGGTAAGATGTGACGGAGAACGGCAATGATGTATTGTCAAAATGAAGAAAATGGGAGAAGTTAGAGCAACATGCAGATTCTCCTGCAACTTCCTTGTATTCATTAATGGAGTCAGGGCTGGGCTTCATGTATCTCCTCTGAGTGGTGAAAAAGCAGAATGAAGCTTGATGGCACATTTTAGAGAACTCTTGGTGTATGTCTGAGAAACAGAGAAATGGAGATAAGAAATACATTAAATCTTCAACAATAAGGCCTCTGCAGTATTGTGCTTTAGTAGCACAGTACTGGAACCACTATGATAGTTGTACATTTTCTAGTATTTCTTTTGCTAAATTGATAAGTTATTTTTTAAAAAGGCGAGCTGTTACTTTACTGGTTTGTGTACACAGATTTTAGTGGGTATTTCAAACAATGTTAGCCCACTGGTATGTAAATAGACTTCCAATGTTACTTTGGAAAGCACATCCTGATTACGGAAGTGTGGCATATTTCCAGGGAAGTTTGTCTGGGAGAACCTTATTTCCCATGTGACCTGTATGTAAACATTTCCTGGGTGGAAAGAGACTGCTCAAGTTTTCTGTTCCAGATTTGCTGACAGGTTTAACCCTTTGTCCAGTTCATGCCTACAGCAGGGATAAGTGGATTACCACATGGCTTCATGTAGCACCTTTAGGAAAGATTTGAAAATGAGGGAGGGAGGGGAGGGTGTGGGATGTGTGTCTCAGGAACAGATAGGATGCTGTTGCTGTAAAACAGTGGGATATATATTACTGGTACCATTAGGCAGACTGAGGCCGTTGCCTCTGGTAACAAATGCTGGAAGTAAATTCCACTGAATTAAATGTACCATACAAGTGGATAAGTTTCTGCAGGTTGCCCAACTTTCTTGTACTCTCATAAGAGTAGTTCTTCATGGAAATAATTTTACACTGAATCCCTCTTCCCTGCATCCTTTCACATTTACTCCATTCCCTGCATAGTAAGATTTTGTGACACTGGTGATATTTGTCAGGTCTGAAATAGTTTTAAACCTGCAGCTTTCCACTCTCATCTCTAAAAGCATACTACAAACTCAATAGGAATATACCACCTATTCCATTTTGTCTGATGGTGGGACTTCCTGTTGACATTTTTTTTCTATGTGGAACAGCAAGAGTGACTGTTCCTCATAGGAATTAAGGCAGAAACCAACTTTTTTAGTGTTGCTATACTATGCAGGTCTGAGTTGGGGCCAAGATAGAGAAGCTTCTATAACTAAGGAAACATGACAAATGACTGGAGAAAGGCCTAATGTTGCCTGCATCTTCAAAAGGGAAAAAAGATAAACCTGCTAACTGCAGACCAGTTAGTCTGACATCAATCCCTGGAAAAATTCTGGAGCAAATTATTAAGAAATCAGTCTTCAAGCACCTCAAACAAAATGGAGTAATAAAAGCCAACATGGATTTATCAAAAAAAAATCCTGTCAAGACTAATTTTTTGACTGGGTAATCTCTCAAATGGGCAGAGGGAGCTCTGTGGATGTAATCTACCTTGACTGTAGCAGAGCTTTTACATAGTACCCCACAATGTCCTGATAAGTGAATTAGCAAAAAGTGGACGAGATTAAAAAAAACCAAACGGATCCAAAATTAGCTGCCAAATCTGGAACAAAGAGTGCTCATCAATGGTGTCTTCTCAAACTGGAGGAAGGTAACTAGTGGGGTACCAAGTGCACCTAGGAAAAAACAAATGCATCAATACACGGTGGGAAATATATGGTTCAACAGAACTGAAAAAGAAAAACCGAGTTACTGTGGACAACAACAAGCTAAATATGAGGCAACAATGTGATGGAGCCACAAAAAGGGCAAATGCTATTTCAGGATGCATTAATAGAAGTATTACTTCCAAATCATGAGAAGTAGTAGTTCCCCTATACTCACCAGTCAGACCTCATCTGGAATGCTGTGTACGGTTCTGGGCACCAAGCTTTAAGAAAGATGCAAAAATTTAGAAAGGGTTCAGCGAAGGGCAACAAAAATGATCCAGGGTTTAGAAACACTGCTTCATGAGGAGAGACCAAGAGAACTGGCTATGTTTGGCCTTGAAAAGAGAAAGGTGGGGAACATATCACTCTTTAATTACCTCAAAGGTTGTCACAAAGGGGAAGGTCAAGATCTCACTGATACCAGAGTGTGGGACACAGAATAATTAACTCAAGTTTGACAATCCAGATTCAGGCTAGATAGGAAAAGTTTCCTCACTGTCAGAGCAATATGACAATGGAGCCAGTTTCCAAGAGAGGTTGTGGTTTTCCCCAAACTAGAGACATTGAAGGTGAAATTGGACAGTCATTTGAGTGGGATGGTGACCTGCAACAGCAGGGAGATGGGCCAGATGGCTTTCTTGGCCCTTTTTTATTATTTAATGATCCTGTCCTCTTATTTAATGATCCTGTCAATAGAAAGAAGCAGGCTCAAACTACATGTATGATATGGCAAGTGGGTTTATTAATTAAAAAAAGTTTTATATTGTTGGTTTTACTTTGATTTTCTTCATATTTGTATTATTATAAAATGCCTACAGAAATTTATGAGGTATTCAGTATAAATAGTAGGCGAAGAGGGTTTGTACAGAATCTCAACCTTACCTCAACTTCACATATCCAAAACACTTCTGCTAGGAAGTGATTAATCCCCACACCTTTGGATCAAAGGTCCCCTGAATTAAATGTTGCAACTTGTTTCTCTCCAACTTTTGGAGCTGTAAACCTATAATAACTGGAGGGCTACAAGTGTGTTTGGGAATAAAACAACCCACATCACACCTCAAGCACTGATCTCCCAGCATCATGGGAAATTGGATCCGCACCTGCCCCTTTCGGTTTCTTAAGGAGAAAATCCTGTAAGGCATTCAACGCATGGCAAGACTGCACCAAAGTGCATGCAGAAGTTGGAGCTACTGTTCACTGGCATGCAGATATCAGTACATTTCTGAACTCGTAGTGGCAAAGCATTAATAAAAAAGCTGCATTCCTAAACTTCCTTTCCGGCAGCAAGTCCCACTGAACTCAATGGAGTTTACTGCAGGCTAAACATGAGTCAGCAGTGTGATGCGGTGGTCAAGAGGGCTAACGCCACTCTTGGTTGCATAGCCAGAAGTGTGGCTTCTAGAGCAAGAGAGGTATTCCTACCACTCTACGCAACTCTGGTGCGCCTGCAACTGGAGTATTGCGTTCAGTTTTGGGCCCCTCATTACAGAAAGGATATAGCCAGGTTGGAATCTGTGCAGCGTAGGGCCACAAGGTTGGTGGCCGGTTTGCAGGGGATGCCATATGAGGTGAGACTGAGGGAACTGGGTCTCTTCAGCCTGGAGGAGACTCAGAGGGGATATGTTGGCGACATACAGGTATGTGAGGGGATGTCACATGGAGATGGGTAGAGACCTGTTCTCCCCTGCAGAGGAAGGCAGGACGCGCTCCAATAGAGCAAAGCTCAGGGAGCCAAGGTTCCATTTGGATGCCAGGAAGCACTTCCTGACAGTCAGGACCCCGAGGGTGTGGAATGGGCTTCCCCGGGAGGTGGTTGAGGCCCCGTCGGTGTGAGTGTTCAAGGATAGGCTGGATGTCCACATGGTGGGCATGTGAGCGGAGCTGGCTGGTGTCGGAGGTCAGACTAGATGGCCCGGGAGGCCCCTTCTGACTCGCTCTGTTTCTATGTTCTATGTTTCTACTTCTTAAGTAATGGTATAATGTAATGTATAGGACTGCGTTGTCAGAGCCTTTTCTTTTGGCGCACTTTTCCAGAGGGTGCTGGAGTGCCGCTTCCAGCCCCCGTATTTTTGCTGTTAGTCTTTCCAATTTCGTAGGCTCCATGTTTTTGCTTGCCTGACCAAAAAGGCCTCTTTATGCTTACGGTGGCTACCCTTATCAGAAACCTTCTCAGTTCAGAGGCGGTGTTAGGAGACGCTCTAGTCCTGAATTCTGGGAGTCTGTTGTTGCTATGTGCTGTCAAATCGTGTCTGACTTATGGCAACCCTATGGATGAAAGCCCTCCAAGATGTCCTGTCCATGACGGCCCTGCTCACCTTGCTGTCCATGTAATTTTCTGCAAATAAAGATAAAGGGGCCTGCTGAAGCTGACTGTCTGGATTGCTGGCAGTTTGCCCACTTTTGCATTCTCTGCTGCACCCCCTCCCCTTGAATCTTTCTGCTGATATTTTTTCCTGAATTCAAACATCCTTCTCTCCCCGTCCATACATCCCTTTTTACAAAGTGGTATAGGATCTATACTCCATAGGAACCTGGAACGTAAGATCCATGAATCAAGGCAAGCTGGATGTGGTCAAACAAGAGATGACAAGACTGAACATCGACATCTTAGGAATCAGTGAACTAAAATGGACAGGATGGGTGAATTTAATTCAGATGACCATCAGGTATACTACTGCGGGCAAGAATCCCTCAGAAGAAATGGAGTAGCCTTCATAGTCAATAAAAGAGTAGGAAAAGCAGTACTGGGATACAATCTCCAAAATGACAGAATGATCCCTGTTCGATTGCAAGGCAAACCATTCAACATCTCAACAGTCCAAGTCTATGCCCCAACCACTGGTGCTGAAGAGGCTGAAGTTGACCAGTTCTATGAGGGCCTACAACACCTTCTAGAGTTAACACCCAAAAATGATGTCCTTATCATCATGGGGGATTGGAATGCTAAAGTAGGAAGCCAAAAGATACCTGGAATAACAGGCAAGTTTGGACTTGAAGTACAAAATGAAGTAGGGCACAGGCTGGCAGAATTTTGTCAAGAGAATATGATGGTCATAGCAAACACTCTTTTCCAACAACCCAAGAGATGACTCCACACATGGACATCACCAGACGGTCAACACAGAAATCAGATTGACTATTTGCTCTGCAGCCAAAGATGCAGAAGCTCTATACAGTCAGTAAAAACTAGACCAGGAGCTGACTGTGGCTCAGATCATGAGCTTCTCGTTGCAAAATTGAGGCTTAAATTGAAGAAAGTAGGGAAAAGCACTAGGCCATTCAGGTATGACCTAAAACATATCCCTGATGAATATACAGTAGAGGTGACAAATAGATTTAAGGAATTAGATCTGACAGAGTGCCTGAAGAACTATGGATGGAGGTTCGCAATATTGTGTAAGAGGCAGCAACTAAAACCATCCCCAAAAAAAAGAAATGCAAGAAAGCAAAATGGCTGTCTGAGGAAGCTTTACAAATAGCTGAGGAAAGAAGGGAAGAGCGAAAGGCAAGGGAGAAAGAGAAAGATACACCCAATTGAATGCAGAATTCCAGAGAATAGCTAGAAGAGATAAGAATGCATTCTTAAATGAACAGTGCAAAGACATAGAAGAAAACAACAGAATAGGGAAGACCAAAGATCTCTTCAAGAAATTTGGAGATATGAAGGGAACATTTCATGCAAAGATGGGCATGATAAAGGACCAAAATGGCAGGGGCCCAACAGAGGCAGAAGAGATTAAGAAGAGGTGGCAAGATTACACAGAAGAAAGAGATTAACGTCCCTGATAACCATGATGGGGTGGTCACTGACCTCGAGCCAGACATCCTGGAATGTGAAGTCAACTGGGCCTTAGGAAGTCTGAGCAACAACAAAGCCAGTGGAGGCGGCAGTATTGCAGCTGAGCTATTCAAAATCTTACAAGATGATGCAGTAAAAGTGCTACACTCAATATGCCAGCAAATTTGGAAAACTCAACAGTGGCCACAGGATTGGAAAAGGTCAGTTTACATTCCCATCCCAAAGAAGGGCAATGCCAAAGAATGTTCAAACTACCACACCATTGCACTCATTTCACATGCTAGCAAAGTTATGCTCAAAATCCTACAAGCTAGGCTCCAGCAGTATGTGGACCGAGAACTACCAGAAGTACAGGCAGGATTTCGAAGAGGAAGAGGAACTAGAGATCAAATTACCAACATATGCTGGATCATGGAGAAAGCCAGGGAGTTCCAGAAAAACATCTACTTCTGCTTCATGGACTATGCTAAAGCCTTTGATTGTGTGGATCACAACAAATTGTGACAAGTTCTTAAAGAGATGGGAGTACCAGACCATCTTATTTGTCTCTTGAAAAACCTATATGTGGGTCAAGAAGCAACAGTGAGAACTGGACACGGAACCACTGATTGGTTCAAAATTGAGACAGAAGTTCAGCAAGGCTGTATACTGTCGCCCTGCCTATTTAACTTGTATGCAGAGCACATCATGAGAAAGGCGGGGCTAGATGAATCACCAGTTGGAATTAAGATTGCTGGGAGAAATATCAACAACCTCAGATATGCAGATGATACCACTCTCATGGCAGAAAGTGAAGAGGAACTAAAGAGCCTCTTGATGCGGGTGAAGGAGAGCGCAAAAGTTGGCTTGGAACTCAACATTAGGAACACTAAGATCATGGCATCCGGTCCTCTCACTTCCTGGCAAATAGATGGGGAAGAAATGGAGGTAGTAACAGATTTTATTTTCCTGGGCTCCAAGATCACCGCAGACAGGAACTGCAGTCAAGAAATTAAAAGACGCTTGCTCCTTGGGAGGAAAGCTATGGCAAATCTAGACAGCATACTAAAAAGCAGAGACATCACCCTGCCAACAAAAGTGCGAATAGTCAAGGCTATGGTTTTCCCAGTTGCAATGTATGGCTGTGAAAGCTGGACCATAAGGAAGGCTGAGTGCAAAAGGATTAAGGCCTTTGAATTGTGGAGCTGGAGGAGACTCCTGCAAGTCCCTTGGACCGCAAGGCGATCAAACCGGTCAGTCCTAGAGGAGATCAACCCTGACTGCTCTTTGGAAGGCCAGATAGTGAAGATGAAACTCAAATACTTTGGCCACCTAATGAGAAGGAAGGACTCTCTGGAGAAGAGCCTAATGCTGGGAACAATTGAGGGCAAAAGAAGAAGGGGATGGCAGAGGATGAGGTGGCTAGATGGTGTCACTGAAACAGTTGGTGTGAGCTTAAGTGGACTCCAGGGGATGGTGGAGGACAGGAAGGCCTGGAGGTGGGTCGGACACGACTTCGCGACTAACAACAATCTTTAGGAGAAGGGCACACGCAGCCTTAAGAGCACAAGTAAATTATGATATACAAATCTGCGCGCTCTGCTCTGCTGTGGCCCTGAGTTCCAGATTTTTGGACTTAGTCCTCCCCACTCAGATGCCCTTGAAATATTGTGGACGTCAGTGTCAGGCTAATGGTCAGGCATGTTGGGAGCTGTAGTCCAAAAAGGCGAGAAGGCCGATCAGAGCAGGACGAAATAGGCGCGCGCTTATCGACTTCCTCAGGCCAAAGTTAATTCCTACATTCCCTTATCTTCTGATTTCTGCCTCCAGCGTATCGCTTGCTGCCCATTGTCGGGCGCGGGGTGGGGCGGGGAAGAGATGGGGCGGGCAAACATCACGGGGTTTTCCGCCTCTCCTCCCTCTGGAAGCTCCTTCCGCTTCCGGGCCGTCGGTGGGGAGTCGTTAGCGTTGGGGGGCGCACCCCCTTCTCCTGCCCCCTCCACCGGCGAGGCAGGGAAGGGGACCTGGGCGCCTTCTTGTTGTCGTGCGGGGGCCGCGGCCTCGAGGCCTGGTCCGGTTTCCGTCGCGCCTGAGGGAGCGGCGCCGCGGACGCAGCGAGGCGCGGGTGAGCGAGGCGCCGCAGCCTGGGCCTCAGGGAGGCGGGCGGGAAGGAGGGAGAGGCGGCTTCGGGAGGCGAAGCCCCGCGCTGCAGCTCGCCATTAGCCTCCCCTAATCGGGTGCTCTCTGTACGCGTGTGTGTATGTGTGTGGGGTTACCATACCCATCAGCCCCAGACAGCATGGGCAGTGCTCAGGGATCATGGGAGCTATAGTTCAGCACTTCTGGAGGCCACCGGGTTACTTACCCCTGATCTTCCAAGCGGAGCTGAAGGGAGCTGTGGTCCCAAACGTATGGCAGGCGTTAGCTCACGTGAGGTTGTCGTAGATTCTGGCCGTAATGATAGCGAGCTCCCCCATGTCCCGCTTCCTTCGAAATGTGTCAAGCGAGCGCAGCTTTGTTTTGGGGCCAGGTTTTCCCAAACATTACTGCTGGATGAAGGGGGTGTGACAGGCTTGGGGATGGAGGGGAGCGTGCTGATGGGTGTGCCAGTGGCTTGCTGCTCAATCACATAAGAATTAAATAATGAACGGCTCTTGTGAGACCAAGGGTTCCTTCCATATCCCTAAGGGAGGCTTCTGCCATTTGTGTCTCTACTAGAATTCACTATTCAGTGCTCTGTTCATGATCTATTACACTTGGGGTGGGCAGGGTGGGGTGGAAGTTTGAATAGCTGTGATTGTAGCAGCCATTTCTCTCCTACTGAAGAGATTTCACGGAATTAGTTGTACTTCGAATGTCTTGTTCTACCTTCTCCAATTTGGTGTCCTCCAGATGTGTTGGACTTTGATCCTTGCCAGCCCCAGACAGCATGGCCAGTTGTCAGAAATGCTGGGAGTTGTTGTTCAAAACATCTGGAGAAAGCAAGTTTGGAGAAGGCTGCTCTAGTTTACTACCTTCCAATCAGGCTGTAATAATTTGGATGTAAGGATGAAGCATGCCTCAGTTTTACTCTGGAGATTGGTGAGGATCCAGAATTAGCAGTGATCAATGAAGCATGCCAATGACACCAAATTATTAAGGTTGGTTAAAACAGAAAAGGACTGTGAAGAGCTCCAGAAAGTTCTTTCTAAACTGGAAAAATGGCAAAAGCATCCAGTGTAAGCAAGTTTAAAGTGATGCAAACTGGGGCAACGTTTCCTATTTCAAGTATAAATTGATAGAATCTGTGTTAATAGTGACTGGTTAAAAAAAGAGATCTGGAGGTTGTGGTGGATAGCTTGGTGAAGATGTCAACTCAGTGTGTGGTGGCTGTGAAAAAAGACAAACTCCATGATAGGTTTATTCAGGAAAGGAATTGAAAATAGAACTAATAGTAGAATATACTACTTATGCAAATCTGTGGTGTCACCACACAGTTCTGGTCACTGCACCTGAAAAGGGATATAGAGTTGGGAAAAGGGTAACTAAAATGATTAAGGGGCAGGAGCAATGCCTTTATGAGGAAAGGATACCATATTTGGGAGAAAAAGTGGGGTCATCACAGAGTCATACAGAATTATGTATGATGTGGAGAAACTGCTCATCCATTGTGGCTGCTTCATGGGATGTTCAGGACAGATAAAATGAACTACTGTTTCACATAATGCATAAACTATGACCTATGAAATACAGAGGTGGCCACCAGTTTGGATGTATTTAAAAAGGGATTGGACAAATTCATGGAGGATAGAACTATCAATGGCTACTAGCCCTCATGTCCATATGCTATCTCCAGTACAGTAGTTGGATGCTGGTGCACTTATGTCTTGCTTATGGGAACCTGTGAACTGCTGTTTTTCACAAGGAGGACTCTGCAAACCAGGAATTCTGGACTGAATGGCATGGCTCATAGGAAAATAATTTTCATACTTAGTCATAATTGTCCATGTTATGGAATTAAAGCTGAACTCAAAATAAGATGGTCATGCAGGCAATAGTCCTATATTGTGTTTCATACAAATCTTCAGGATTTGTATGAAAAAAATTATCCTGAGGCAGGGATAAATAGATTGATGGCACTAATGGGAAGATTATGCGGAGTTATGCTAGAGGTTTTTGCTGCTCTTGCCAGAAGGCTCTCTAACCAGTCCTGACAACCTACAATAACAGAACTGGGATCAAGTCTGACAAAAATGACTCTGTATTTGGGTCTCATGAAGCAACCATTCATGATACCAATCCACTCTGGCTTACCACAGTGTGTGAACCAGGTCAGTAGTAGTGTGATCTTTGCCTCTTTCTAATTCTTAGGCAGACAAGTCTACAACTTGAGCAACCAAAGCAATAACTACAATTCATGGATCCAAAGATTTTGTTCAGTTACTTGATAACAGATCAGACTCTTTGACTCTAAGCCATGTTGGTAAAACTATTGGTAACTGCAAATGCTTAAAGCAACTGAATCCAGCATTCTGCACAATGGGCAAAGTTTCTTTAAACTTTCTAGAAAGTAATGGTGACGCTACTACTATGATGTTCCTGTTTCTAGTTGATATTGGAATGTTAAGAGAGAACAGTGTAGAAGAAAGCTTGGATGTACTGAATGTTGTAACTCATCTGGTTGGGACCTGAGGGCCACACGTGCAGCAGGCTTGTGAGTTGCATAGGCATGTCCATATGCATGCACAGAGCTTTCCCCCCTGCCCCAACAATCCTTTTCCAGATTCCTTTTTCCTCACTGCTAGCGGGAATGATCTGTATTAGGGTCTATGGAGGAGGGCATGAAGTGAGGCATGTGGGGAAAGATGGTTGAGGAAATAATTTTGGTATATGCTTAATATACTTTTGTGGTTTCCAGCAGCCGCTGGCAAACTGAGCAGATGATTTGGAAAAAAAATCTTGACTGTTATTCTGGTTTGTGTTAGAGCATGCTGAGTTTTAGGGAAGGGCCATAGCTGGTAGAAGAGCATATGCTTTGCTTGCATAAAGTACTAGCTTTAATCCTTGGACATGCCAAAACATCTGCAGGGCACCAGGCTAATAGTTTAAATTTAGAAAAAAGAACAAAGATAACTTTTGAGATGCAAATACGTTTTAGGAACCCAAATGATTGTGTTTCATATGCTGAAAACTACTTTCAATTTTGCCTTATATTTCATTCTTAATTAACATCCATTCATTATTACAAAAGTTTCAGCCCCACATTAATGGTAAAACTGGCTTCCCCAAAGAACCATAAGAACTACTCTTTTGTGACTATGCTGATAATAATTTCTGGCCATATATCATGCCCTTGACTAGAAATGTGACCAGTGTAAGTCAGTGAATGTGGTTCCCACAAAATGGCAACCCACCCCCAGGAAACAGCCATGGTGGGCTGTCATATTGTCTAAATCTGGTAGGCTTTCTTTGTAAAGAAGTTACCCTGAGAACCCTTTGCATGTTCTAGACTTTGTTTAGCCACAATGCTCCAAAACAAATGAGGACAACAGTCAAGAAATTCTTCCATGTCAGCTGCCCAGTTTAGCAGATACTGTTGGAAACCAGAAAAGTTTACTAAGACTATTCCAAAATTGATTTCTCAACCAACTTGCCACAAGCATCTGTGGAGTGCACTGTGAGTTCTTCTGCAAATAATCAGTCTCCCATGCCTCTGTTGATTTGCAGCCCTGCCCAATGTGAAGCTTAATAAAATTAAATGAATAAAAATGGTGAAGTCATTGAGAGACATCCCAGTGTGATCCGGCTAGGGGCTGCTGGAAACCACAAAAGTATATTAAGTATATCTTGTTGATCAATTAGTAGTGATGTTAGGGTCATGTTATACTTCTTTTTTCCTTAAGAAAAATTTAGGGAAGACGAGAAGTCTTCTCACTGCAGGGTTATGTTCCCCACAATCTCAACATGGTTATGGCTCCGAATGCACCCATTCCCTTGTCTCTCTTTCATGTAAAAGTCTTTGTTTTGTACTCTGAGCAGTATCTGTCAGACATCAGTCAGCTAAAGAATCATTATTTGGTTGTTCTGACTACTGTAATCCTGCAGTATTCTGGGAGCAGGAGAATGAAAAACAGAAGGGCTCTGTAGTAGGGTCTGATTTCCCAGTGGAGCAGCCAACTATTCCCTCAGTTCTGCTTCATCCTGAGTAGTGTCAAGCATTCAAAAGAAAAACATAGAAAACCAAAATAAAAGCTATGGTAAAAGTCATACACTTTTAACAGTTTAATGCTTTTTGGCTCTGGCCTCTTGGCAGAGCAGCAGAGGCACAGGCTGGGAGAGAGTGCTGAGTGGCCAGGGGACTGGCGAAGGCTAGGTAGGAGCTGGGCAGGAGAGCAGAGGGCCAGGAGCAGCAGAGAGGAAGGGGGCAGGGCCAGAGAGGCTGGAGCAGCCAGGAGGAAGCGGACAGGCGGGGCCACCGGCCTGAGGGACTGATAAGGCCGCACTCAGCCACTGCAAGCCCTTTTGGCTCTGGCCTCTTGGCAGAGTGGCAGAGCAGCAGAGGCACAGGCTGGGAGAGAGTGCTGAGTGACCAGGGGACCGGCGAAGGCTAGGTAGGAGCTGGGCAGGGGAGCAGAGGAGCAGCAGAGAGGAAGGGGGCGGGGCCAGAGAGGCTAGAGGAGCCAGGAGGAAGCAGAGGGACGGGGCGTTGTCCCTTGGCTGCGGCCCGGGCTGTCCGGAGACTCCCTTCCCTGAGACACAGAGGTTTGATTGTTTGTTTTGTTTGTGCTGTGCTGTGCTGTGCTTTGTTTTTCTTCCAATTAAAATTTAAGTTTATTTTATCCTTGTGTGTGTGTGTGCGAGTCAGTTTTTGTCTGGGCGAGTGAGAGGAACTGCAGGACTAATAAGGCAGGGGACCAAGGTAAAGTCTCGGAAGGGATACCGATGGCAGACCAGGAGATGGCCTTGGCGGGAGTCACGGGTGTTGCTGTCCACTGCGACAACTGCGACATGTTCGCCCTTCTCTCCCTGGAGAGGCAGGGATTCACTTGCCCTCGTTGCAAGATGGTGACCCTGCTAGAAGAGGAGGTGAGGTGCCTGAGGGCCGAGGGGGAGGTGGTTCAGGCTCCCCAGTAACGTTTCTGCACTAGACAAGTGTGGGGGGAGGATCAGGGCTCTGGGAGCAGGGTTTTAGAGATACTGCAGGGACTGACAGGACTCCTTCAGAGAGGGGCCAGGTATCTGGGAGGAAGGAGGAGGCTGGGAACTCCAAGGAAAGGAAGCGGTGGGAAGGAGTTGAGGTGCATGTATACCAATGCTAGGAGCATGGGTAATAAGCAGGAAGAGCTTGAAGCTCTCCTGGGAATAGGAGGGTATGACCTGGTGGGAATCACAGAAACTTGGTGGGATGAAAGGCAAGTCTGGAATGTGAACATAGAAGAGCATCACCTTTTTAGAAAGGACAGGAAGGGAAAGAGAGGTGGGGGCGTGGCTTTATACGTCAGGGAAGGGATAGGATGCAGTGAGATAGGATGCAGCACAGATGGGGATTTGGTAGAGGCAGTCTGGGTGAAACTTAGGGGTTTTGACAGGGAAAGAGACCTGACAGTGGGGGTATGTTATCGCCCTCCAGGTCAACTTGAGACCCTGGAGGATGTCCTGACAGACCAGATTCTAAGGATATCTCAGGGGAGAGACACAGTAATTATGGGAGATTTCAATCTCCTGGATATTACTTGGGAAACTCCGAGGTAAGGTCAGTCAGGTCACGTCACTTCCTAGAAGCTATAGAGGGAGGGTTTTTCACACAGAGGGTCCGAGAGGCGATGAGGGTTGGAAACATCCTTGATTTGGTCTTGACCAATAGGGAGGAGCTGATAGATGAAGTACAGATTAGGGGAGCTCTGGATGCGAGTGATCACTCCATCCTTTGAGATCAGGAGGCTAGAGACATGCAGCGAGCACTAGAAGCTGGGACTTCAAGAGGGCCAGCTTTGGCCAACTGAAGACCAGACTGGGGAACGTCTCCTGGGATAGGTTACTGGAAGGTAAGCGAGTTGAGGAGGGGTGGATGGCACTCAAAAGGGAGGTTTTGGAGGAACAAGCCTTGACGATACCTCTAGTCAGTAAGGTGGAGAGGCGGAGGAGAGTGCCGCCATGGATGCGAAAGGAGGTGGTTAGAGGGATTAGAAGAAAGAGGAACCTCTGTTGGAAATGGGTACTGGGGGAAATAGACAAAAGGGTATACCGGGAGGAGAAGGCCCATTGCAGAAGGATTCTTTGCAAGGCTAAGGCTGATTACGAACTGAGACTTGCCAAGAATATCAAGAGCAACAAAAAGGGCTTCTTTCAGCATATAAATAGGAAGAGGAAGGGGAGACAAGTGGTGGGACCACTAAATAAGGAGGAAGGCGATCCAGTGACTGATATGAGGGAACAGGCACAGATGCTAAATGACTATTTTGCCTCTGTGTTCTCCCCAAAGCAGGATGGGGGATATCCGCATAGGAGATTAGATGAGGCTGGGGACTTAGGGGAACAGATTTGAGTCACCCCCCTTGAAGTCGAGGGGCTCCTCAGGGCATTGGACATTACAAAGGCACCAGGCCCTGATGGGTTACACCCGAGAGTACTTAGAGAGTTGGCAGGGGTTCTCTCATGCCTACTGGTCTCCATTTTTGAGACCTCATGGAGAACGGGTGAAGTTCCAGAGGACTGGAGTGTGGCATCAGTGGTCCCAGTTTTCAGAAAGGGTAGTAGAAAGGACATGGGGAATTACAGACCAGTTAGCCTTATATCCATTGTAGGAAAAACAATGGAAAGGCTCATAACAGAGAGAGATCTAGTGATGCTAGATAGGGAAGGGAGGCTGACAGCCACACAACACGGCTTCTGCAAAAACAGGTCCTGCCAGACAAACCTTGTGGAATTCTATGACAAGGTTTCGAGATGGCTTGAGTTATACCTGGATTTCAGTGGACGAGTTATACCTGGATTTCAGCAAGGCCTTTGACAAAGTGCCTCATGATATCCTGGTGGAGAAACTGAGGGGTTTTGGGATACACCAAAGCACTGTCTGATGGATTAGGGCATGGTTGACTGACCGAAAGCAGAAGGTAACCATTAGTGGGGAATCATCGGGATGGCGGCCAGTGACAAGCGGGGTCCCCCAGGGCTCTGTCCTGGGACCGATCCTGTTTAAGCTTTTCATTAACGACATGGAAGAAGGGGTGAACAGTCTGCTCATCAAATTCACAGACGACACTAAAACTGGAGCAGTGGCCACAACTGAGGAGCAGGTACTCCAGATCCAAAAGGATCTGGACAGACTATGGAAGTGGGCAGGAGACAACAGGGTGGCGTTCAATGTGGATAAGTGCAAGGTCTTGCACTTGGGGCATAGGAATAGCTGTCATAAGTACAGGTTAGGTGACAAGTGGCTGGAGAGCAGCACTTGTG
>NW_025335606.1:18909240-18938207 GCF_004798865.1 Varanus komodoensis
CCTTTTGGATCTGGACAGACTATGGAAGTGGGCAGGAGACAACAGGGTGGCGTTCAATGTGGATAAGTGCAAGGTCTTGCACTTGGGGCATAGGAATAGCTGTCATAAGTACAGGTTAGGTGACAAGTGGCTGGAGAGCAGCACTTGTGAAAGGGACCTCCGGGTACTGGTTGACTGCAGGCTAAACATGAGTCAGCAGTGTGATGCAGTGGTCAAGAGGACGAACACCACTCTTGGTTGCATAGCCAGAGGTGTGGCTTCTAGAGCAAGAGAGGTATTACTACTACTCTACACGACTCTGGTGCGCCTGCAACTGGAGTATTGTGTTCAGTTTTGGGCCCCTCATTACAGAAAGGATATAGCCAGGTTGGAGTCAGTGCAGCGTAGGGTCACAAGGTTGGTGGCCGTTTGCAGGGGATGCCGTATGAGGCGAGACTGAGGGAACTGGGTCTCTTCAGCCTGGAGAAGAGGAGACTCAGAGGGGATATGTTGGCGACATACAGGTATGTGAGGGGATGTCACATGGAGATGGGTTGAGACCTGTTCTCCCCTGCACAGGAGGGCAGGACACGCTCCAACAGAACAAAGCTCAGGGAGCCAGGGTTCCATTTGGATGCCAGGAAGCACTTCCTGATAGTTAGGACCCCGAGGGTGTGGAATGGGCTTCCATGAGAGGTCGTTGAGACCCCATCGGTGTGGGTGTTCAAGTATAGGCTGGACGTCCACATGGTGGGCATGTTGTGAGTGGAGCCGGCTGGTGCCGGAGGTCAGACTAGATGGCCCGGGAGGCCCCTTCTGACTCGCTCTGTTTCTATGTTTCTGTGCTTTGCTGAATCGCTAAGCTGTGGTCAACCTCACCATGATGGAAAGTTTCTGATCATACTGTGACGCCTGTGGAGAAGAGTCAAAGGCAGACATTGCTGTGGTTTGCTCTCATGATGCTAAGACCTAATTTACACTATGTGCAAACTGATCCTGATTGGAACTTCTAGTTGTATCCACTCCTCTTGGGATTGAAATCTCTCGATGTGAAAAATTAATAGTCTGGTTCTTTCATCAACTCGCTTCAAGAGCTTTCTGCTCCAGGTTTTTATGCTAAGAGGGGAAATAATTAACACATATATATTTCTTTCATGCATTGATTGTTTGTATCCTTTTCTGAAGAATACATGGGTATTCTGTGGTTTTCCTTTTGTATAACTTATCTTGGGAATGAGGGTGCCACTTGTTCTTGGTGTGCACTCACAGGCCATGTCATTCTGGATTCTGAGGCAGAGGATGAAGGGGAAAGGTGGAAGGAGCTTGGGAATGTGGGGTTCAAGACTTTGAGATGATAGAAATGTTGCTTATCTCAAGGCCATTCTCCCCAAGTGCTCAGACAGGGATTGAGAATAGCCAAGATGCACAGGTGTTGGGTGGGGGCATGGGAGAGGAGCTGGTGCTGTTGGGAAAGGAAGGAACACCAGTTAGAGGTTAGGCGTATGGAAGATTAGGCATATGAAGGTTAGGCGTATGGAAAGGATTTTTTTTTGTTACATTTGATTTAATATTGTAAGGAATATGTGCAGAAGACCTTGAACATGCCCATTACTGGAAATCAAAAGCTGGTCAAGTGTGTGTCCATGAAAGTGGCCTAAATGATTGTTCAGCATAATGCAGCAATGATATATAGGTGTATTTGGAATTATTGAACCTGGAATACATTTGTTTTTGGTCTCAGTGGGAACATAAACATTGCTGAGCCCTTCTCTTTGAAGCTTCTTTTTGGAACCTTCTCATAGGCAGTGGGGTGGTCAGAGGTTTTTGGTCTTTTCTCCAATTGATTCAGATGCCTATTAGCAGTTTCAGTGTATAAGCACCATATCTGATTCTCCTGTTGGTTAAAGATGATTTGTGCCTTTGCTGTTATGATTTGATGATGCTGTTAAGCTTGTGTATCACAGTGGCTCTCACTGTGAGGTGCTTCAAATAATATAGGCCAAATTCAAACAGTTGCTTTTAATTAATAAAGGTTCTTGATCAAGGAAATGGTCCACCTTGGCTTCATATTTTGTTATGTCAAATCGCCACAGGAATGGCTTAATGTTTTTAGGTGGTTAGTTGTGTGCCTTTTGGTTAGGCTGGCACTACAATAACCAAAGACATAGTTGCTGGGCAAGAAGAAAGGCTTTAATCTCCCCATCCCCTTATTAGGATTGCTGGAGGTAAGAAGGTTAAAGCCTCTTAGCTCCCCTTCTTGTTGACAGTGATTTTGCTCAGGATAGCAGGAGGAAAATAGAACATGAGAGGAAAGCCTTCCCTATGTGGCCTGTTTTACAGCAGGAACAGGTGCCTGCTAAATAGCTGTTGGGCAGGATGGTGAAAACATGCAAGGAGACCTCTCTCCACATGTCCTGTTTCACAGCAGAACTGGCAGCGTGCATGAGGAGAATGGGAGTAGGCCATCTGTGGCAGGCCACTGTTGACCTGTGGGCTACCAGTTGCCCACCCCTGCTCTGTGTTCACTTTAATTTTGCCTCTTCTGTCTTTTGCTCCCTTTGGGCAGTTCCTGCCAAAGAAATGCACAATTTTTGAGTGTTGATGCTGGATGCAGGCTAAATTGTAATCAGATGTATACCTATGCTCTTTTACCCTCTAATTTCTTTTGCAGAATGTGGATGTTTTCAGTCTATTCCAGTCTGGTGCATGCACAGCATTTCAGTGTGGTTCTTGCCATTACTCTAGAACAAGGTTCATATTGGCGTTTTGTTCTTGAGCCAAAGTACTGCATGTGCACATGATTATTTTAGCCAAACATGGTATGACTGGTTTCAGAGTTACGACCTGCCTATCCCCCACTGCCTCTCCTGCCACCCCTGTTTGCACAATCATGACAACAATGTGCTGTATTAATGGACCTGACAGTTTATACGGGTTATGAAACAAGAATGAATACACCACCTATCGTCTGCAGGGGCACAAATCCAGACAGTGTTTACAAAAATAGCCATCATTTTGAGACATAAACCAAAACAGTGCAGCATTTTTAACAAGAGGCCTATATATATACACCGTACACCATTCTGAGAGCATTGTGCTAATCAAACACTATAGAAATGCTTTAGATATAAATAAAATAAAATGAAATTTGATGAATTGTGTGAGTTTTGATCAACAAACATATGTAGTTTAAATAAATCAGGAAAAAAATGTTGCACTTTTCAGGGTCATGCTTTAGCCTTTTGGTGTGCATATGCCTGGCAATTGACTTCATCTTGGAAACGTCACTCCCTCCTGTGCAAGAGAGGAGGGAATACATCTTCTAAGGTGACACCTGCCACTCATATATTGTAAAAGTGCTTATTTTAAAAATAATCGAAAATATTATCATTGCCTGAAAGGTTCTTGATCAGATGGATTCCCTAGGTGTCAGTACTTTAGACCCCGTATAACATGTCCTAGTGTATCCTAGTGTGACACCTTTAAGCTGTTGAGGCAGATCTCTTCAGTCCAGACAGTGAGTTTCAGGACACTGAGACCACAGAAAACCATTCTCCCTGTCCATCTTGCTTTCTTTAGCAAGGGACTGTACTGTGTTCTTTCCTTGGAGGTTTTCTGGGGTTACAAAGAATGATATATACAGAAATAAAATGCACCACAATTCAAAAATCCCAGGCATTTAAAAATAATTGTGTTGCTGGTATTGTGGGTGTTTGTTTATTAATTATATTTATATCTTGCTTAAATATAATAAAATCCCTAAGCAGTTCACATGCAAAATGTACGAAGTTTCAAAGGTCCTAGGATAGAGAGCTTGAATTGCAGGAATGGGGAATCTTTCAGATGATGATAAACTCTAGCTCCCATCATGCCAGATCATTTGTTACGTTGGTATGGCTGATGGGAGTTGGAGGGCTACAGGTTGCTGTAGAGCAAATCCATTGAAATCAATGGGTCTACTCAAAATAAGACTAGGTTTGGATCTGGCCCGGTATTTCATCCTTTCTTGGTCTGGAGACATGTAGCTATACTCTTTACACTAACCATAGCCTGTGGGCTATCTTGAGTATGCTATAATAGTTGGTCTGAAATGTTCCACAAAGATGTGGAGTAGGTGTAGGATACAAAAGCATTTATCAGTAGATTTGTATACTCACCTGCCAAATGCTGTTGGGACAGTTTAAAATGGTAACAGCAAACAACAGGAAAATATGATTAACTAGCGTCATTAGACAGTTTGTAACTTATGAATGCAGAGGTGACATCCTTTGGCCTATGAATCCTCTGCTTCCTGGTAAAACAAGTGGCCAACTAGGGTAGTGAGACATTGTTGGGCTAGCTGGATTTTGTATTTGCTCTTATTGTGACAAATAACATGTGCAAACACTGAATTTAAATAGCCAGGCATCTTCATGTAGACTGTGCTTGCAAGCCTATGCATGAATTTGCTCAAGTGAATTTGTGTGAAAGAAGCAGGTGTCCAGATGAATAAAACAAGCCTCCCTTCTGACTGACCTTGGCACTATGAAACTTGGCGTGCAACTGTCCATATTGCCTCCTTGCATTCCATCTCCCTAAAAAACCAAGAGAGTTTCTTTACAGTGAAAAAGCTTGGTTGTCTTTGGATAAGCTAGATCTGTTATCAGTGTGGGAATTTCCCAGCACAATTGAGAGAAAAGCACACAGTGGTAATCTTGCTCTCTGCGCTGTTTCTGGCAGAGCAGCAGCACCCTACTTGTTTGCTGGGTTCTACCTTGCTCTTGCCTTTACTCTAGCTCAGGATTCCTCAATTTTTTTGAATAGGGGGCCAGTTGAAAGGTGCCAGGGATAGGTGCAGGATGCCAAGGCGGTGCGGGCAGGGGGCGCGGGCCGGGGGCTGCAGGCATGTGCTCAAGCAGCAAGGCAGGGCCATGCGTGCACAGAGATAATTTTCTTCCAACAAGTCCAAAACGATCTCCTTGTGAGCAAGCTGCTTACTCACAAGATCGTTTTGGTCTCACTCGGAGAAAAGGATTTCCCGGCAAGGTGCTGGCTTGCTTGCAAGGAGATCCTTTTCTCTCCGAGTGAGTCCTAAATGATCTCCTTGCGAGCAAGCTGGCATCTAGCCACACACACATGCATGGCGAGCTATGGTGGGTCGGATAAATGGGCATGGTGGGTCGGATCCAGCCTGTGGGCTGTAGTTTGAGGACCCATGCTCTAGCTGGTTTCTGACTGCAAATTGTTGGAAGGTGTAACTTTGTTTCCTGCCAACTGTTTGTTGAGTAATGGTCTGACTTCCTCAAGCTGGGGGCAAAAGTATGCATCTTTGCTTTCTGAGTGGCTGTTTCACAATGCTTTCATCTCAGAAGTAGCAGTAGGTTAAGCTCATTAGTCATGTTAGTCATTGTTATTCAACATTGCTGTTTTATCCAATCGTCAGTTTCTCCCCTTTTAATGCTTGAGAATATAAACTTAGCTTATCAACTACAAACATAGTGTATAAAAGTTGGACTCCATTGCCAGCTTGGAGAGGAACAGAATCTAATGTTTTCTTAAGAATAGGCTTTGATATTTGGAGCAGATATTTGGAGCATGTGTCTTCAGTCTACAGGGCAGTATGTTTTGCCACAAGGAAGCTGTAGCATGCAGAACTGAGATGGCTAAAGATTCCACATTTAAGATTAAGTTCTATGGGAAGTTTGAAATTGGGTTAAAAACTGCATGGAATGGGAGGATGGAAAGGTTTAGGGATAGAGAAACATTCGCTTTCAAAAATTGTTGGGCTTGAAATTTCAGTTAGCCCCAGCCAGCATTACCAGTAGTTAGGGATTCTGGGTAGTCCAACAACGTCTGGAGTGCCCCCATTTCTGTTCTAGAGATTAGTGGACAGATGGACAGGGCTCAAGGAGTAATAGCTATGGTGGAGAACAAGGAGACACAGAAGGTACTGCAGCCCTTCCTTCTGTTCAGTAGAACCCCTTCTGAGAACTCATCAGGGTTGAAGGCCTATACATCATTGTGTGTAGGAGTCATAAGGGCTAGAAATTTTCTGCCTTGAACGAATGTTTATGTAGGCAGGCTAGGGTGCCAAATTATGCAGCCGCAATACCATATTGCTCTAATGCAGGTGTAGTTAGAGGGATTCACAGATGATGGAACATGGTAGAAACCCAGCGCTCTGAAGACTTCCTGTTATTTTCTCTTGTGTGCTTTCTCCCACATTGTGACCAGTGTGTGTTTCAGTTTATTTTGAGAAGTAAGCCTTTGGTGTCCGTGTTATGAGCCTTCAGTTTTTCTCTTGTTCTTCCAGTATTCATCCCATGGTGTCTTCTTCCCTGGCTCAACAACATGACAGAAGGCTGGGTAGATTGCCCCTCCCTGGGTCCTGGCTGGCAGCGCCGTGAAGTCTTGCGCAAAAATGGAATGAGACCTGGACAGTCAGACACCTATTACATAAGGTAATGTTGTTTGGACACACTACTGGAAGGGTGCAGGTTCTCTAAGAGTGGCCCCTTTATCCCATGGAGTTTTATCCATGGGCAAAGGGGTATCTATCTCTTTCTGGCAACTTGTCTAGTAGCTCTGAATAGAAAGGACATGCAAGATTTAGTGACTGTCGAAAGGCTATTATTCTTGCTTTAGTTGGTTCACAGAGCTTCTGGAGATCCACTTTTTAATTGCTTTTTGTACTTAACATTATCTTGCTTATTCAAGAAATGTAGTTTCCATTATCCAAACATTTGTTTCCTCCACTCTTAAGGTGCACCTGATGTTAATTATTACTGTATATTATTATCCTTGTTTGCCTTCCATCCTTCAAAATGGTGTGTCAGATTATTTGTGAGATTTCCAGATGGGGCTTGTCTCTTTGGAGAGCTATGCACATTACTTACTTAATTAATTAATTAATTGGTGTTGATGTGGTGTAGAGGCCAAGGGCCTGAGTTCTGAATGGCCTGACTCTAATCTCTCCTTGGCTTAGAAAGCATTAGGGTTAGGGTTACCCTTAGAATATCCACTTTTGCCAGCTCAGTCATCTCCTCCTATTCTAATCTGTAATACAGTGTTGTTTTAAGTATTACTGAGAGAATGTATGGAAACATTCAGGAAAAAGTGCAATATGCATGCTAAGTACAAGTTGCAGATTATATTTATATTCTACCATGTGGCTACTATTGTGGCTTACCAGTAAAAAAATAAATAGTTGGACATACATTGGCATGCATGGTGAGCAGTCTTTTCTAGCCCTTGCGGTGCAGGTTTCTGGGAAGAAGGAACAATAAATAGACTTCAGGAGCTTGCTGATGATAAAGAAGCAGTCCTCCAGTTCATTATTACCCTTTTTGGGTGAAACAGATAAATGCAGACCATTCTTTCTAAGCAAGTGGAATGTAGTAGTTCTGTTGCTGTTTGTTTTGATTATCAGCTTAGATGTTTTTGGCTGGAAAGCTGAGATTGAGTAGAAAGGTTGCAGTCTTTTTATTATGTAGTCTGGGCATTGTGAACTACAAGGGGTTGCCTTCTTAAAGGCTGTGGGAGTGGGCAATGGGAAGTAACTGGGTGGGGTTAGCAGATAATCCTTGCATCCTGCAACAGGGTAGGATTAGCAGCTGACTCTTAGTGATGCTTGGATCCTGGGGAAGAAACTGGGAAGTTTGGTTATTACTTTCCAAGAATTTGCACATCTTGCTTCCTGCAGCAGTACAGTTTTGGAACTATATCTACCAGCAGTTAACCTTTGTTTTCCTCATACTTGGCATCCATGCCAGTTTCAGTCAAAATCTAAGAAATCATAGCTGAAACTGTAAAGCTCTTTCCTTTCCACTAGGCAGTTTTTGAATTCCTACATCTTTCCATTCTGTTGCTGAGACCAGGTAGTCTTGTGTGGGTTGCGATACAGAAATATTTTGGCTTACTTGGACCTGAGGGGGAGCGCCTCAATTCATTTGGGCTTTTGAAAAAGCATCTAACAGCTGCTTCTCTTCTTCTCATAGCCCCAGAGGAGAGAAGATCCGCAGCAGAGTGGAGTTGACAAGGTTGCTGGGAT
Organism: Varanus komodoensis; assembly: GCF_004798865.1. Classification (NCBI taxonomy): domain Eukaryota; kingdom Metazoa; phylum Chordata; class Lepidosauria; order Squamata; family Varanidae; genus Varanus; species Varanus komodoensis. The sequence goes on from NW_025335606.1 coordinate 18,917,249, forward strand.
GTTCACGGGATCTGACTGACTTTGATTTCAAGAAAGGGATTTTTGTTGAGCCAAATGCCGAGGTACTGATCCAAATAGCATTGGCTGTGATGGCAGGAGTAGCTTTTTACAATGAGCTGGTTGCTGTGATGTCTGTTCACATTTGTATTTGCATTTGCACTATTTGAGCTATGCCTCCCATACTCCCTCCAGTGGAAAACCGGGGTTCAAGCCTTGATATCTTACATTTCTTCCAAGTTGGTGCACCTGCTTCTCCTTCACCCCTTCCCTATTTCATCCTCACAACAAATCTGTGATGCAGGCTAGACTGAGAGATGCTCACCCCATGAGCTTTCTGTGCTTGGATAAGATTGCCCTTTTCCATGTGCACCTTCTGGGCTGGTGCACTGATGGTGTAGCCCAGCCTAGTTTATACTTGATCCTTTTGCTGGCTGGCATAGGATTACAGGTGGTCCATTGGCTTACCAATGCATGACCCAAGTGCAGAGTTAACCAATGACTAGCTAGACCACAGTCCTGCTAGAAGTTGGAACCTTAACTGTTTCATTCTCTGACTGCTTTGTCCTGTTGCAGCCCCCAGGCCCACCACCCATTCCACCTACTGGAGGAGGCCACCAGAAGGTGAGTGAGCACAGCCTGCTTGAGCCAGAACTATGTAACATCTGAGTTGGCTGTGGAATAGCATCTGGAAGACTGTATTGGGATGTGGGAAGAAAGTCATTGGCAAGTGTTTTTGTCTTTTTTGCTGCTGGGGGTTTATCTTGTGTAGCTGGGAAGAAGTTTCCGGGTGTAAGCATCTTTGGAATGGGGAATCCTTGGTGGCATACTTTTGAAACTTTTAAGGCAGGGTTTTGGCAGATGTTCTTGGGGCAGCCTTTCAAAGCTGAGGCCAAATGGATTTTGCTCAGTGGCAAGGTAGGCACATTCTTAAGGTAACTTGGCATGCATCAGTTGCCTTGTGTTAAGGTTGTAGTTAAAATGCATCAGCAAGCTAGAAACATCTCTCCTTTTCCATATGTAGTTATTGGCAAACTGAATATTCTAATCTGTATTCTTGAGTATGGAGTATCAGTAGCCTTTCCAGGTTTCAAGGTATAAGATGATATCCTTGTGCTTGGTTTCAAGAATAAGAGAGAATAAAGGCAGCTTGCCCTTAGCCTGGGTGAAGCAGAGCTGAAGCAAAGAGACAGGAGAAATGCCTAATTGGCCTGGCTTAAGTTCCTGGGGTTGTAATGCTAGAAAGGAGAATGTGTCTGGAAAGGAGAGATTGTTCTGTACGTGCTGCTCACTAGCATGTAGGGATGCTGGTAGGGCCTTCTGCATTTGGGGAAAGTAGGTCTTCTGGTCTAGCATTTGTCCAAGTGTTGCTTAGAAATGAAGCAAAAACATATATCTCCTCTAGCAGCTGTTCTGCCCACAGTATGCAGCAGGTTCTTGACTTAGTGATATCAGGAAATCTGTTGCTCAGTATTGTATAACATACATCATGTTGCTGACTGAACTCCCATGTTTCTCCCTCCCACAGCTCAAAAAGGGTAGCAAAAGGCGCTGTTCATCTCTGGCAGCTGCTACCCCACCATCCAAGAAGCCTCTTGGCTTGCAGGTGTTACAGGAACCTCCAAACCAGGAGCTTCCAGACCAGAAACCCCCAAAGCTGGATCTGGAGTTGCCAAAAGAGGCTCCTGCCAGCAATCTGACCCAGCAGCAAGAGCTCCCGACTCCTGCAGATCAGCCGGCGCCAAAACCTCGCAAGCGACATTATCGGAATCATCTTCCACCTGTCCTTGCTCCAGGAAAAATGGGAGATCTGGCAGTGCAAGAAACCAAGCCAGAGGAAGATATAGCGTGAGCATCTTCCTTGCCGCTTTCCCACTTATGGTAGTGGATAGTTGCACCCTCTCTACACCCTTAAATATAATGACAGAAAACTCAAATTACTGACACTTTAAATAAATCAAAATGACTCTGAAGGTGTAGAAGGTTGCAAAACATCTGAATTCTGATGGTTTTCTTTAAAAAATACACAAAATGATGGATTCTGATGGTTTTTTGTAATGAATACAGAAATTCGCTTTTGTCCTACTGCAAATGTGTTGGAGTTGTGCCAGAGTTCCTGTCTCAAGCCCCCAAGTCTCAAACAGCATATTTTTGCGGGGTATTTTGGTCCAGTACAGACTTGTAACATAGGCCACATCCCATATTTTTGTTTTGAAAATTATGCCACTGCCCAAACTGGGGAATTTCTACCCATGCCCCAAAATATCTAAGCAGTTTTTGTTTAACATAACATCTAGCCTGAAGAAAGGTTGTACAAAGTCTGCTGACTATGGAGAAACTTTTTGGCTAGTTCTAATAAAGGTGTTTTCCTGTTGATGTTTTTATTTTTTATTCCCAGAAATGGGTTGCCATGTCTGCAAACATTTCATCAACAGGTAACTTCACTTTAAAGCTATATTTTATTTTTCTTGGCCAGATTATTAAGGTGCTTTGTCTTCCTGCCTGTGCACAAGGAATTCTGAAACTAGAAGTTTTACATGTATGTCATAGACTACAAGTTCAAGGCTAGCTGGGCAACCCTGCCTGTTCTAGAGAGAGAGCTGGGCTAGCAGCTCAGTATTCACAATATTGCTTGTTTTGTTCTAGCTCTTTTGATTAGCTCTATGAAAGCTCACAAGATACAAACACATTCATAAATAGAGGGAAAGTTTTAACATACATAACTGCAGTCTAGTTTCATTTTTATCCTCATGATAATGGGTTGCAGCCTGGTCTGCTTTTCCCTACATGTATCACAGGACCATAGGAAAGCCTTCCCCACCCTTGTCCAACTCTCTTCCATTCAAGAATATTCTGCTGCACTCTTGAGTTTAAAAGGGCCTCTGTTGTACTTGGAAGTGCAACGTTATCTGCACTCATTTATTTACTTGTTTTCCACTAACTAGTCCAACAGGAATCTCTAAGCAGCATACAAATACAAAAAATAAATCTCTAATGTCTGTTGGCATCTTCCAGTTTTACTTCTGGCAATTTACACAATGTTTAGATCCTACATTTTCAAAATAAGGAGTGATAATTATTTTTGATTGTTTATTTTTTGTCCCAGCAGCCTCTAGTTTATTCTGAAATTAGTCTCTTGTAGGTAAAAATAATTCTATTTAGATCTGCCTTAATACCTTTTGCATGCCATCTTTAAGTCTCATACACACAGTGCACACACAATGGTTTATGTACCACCTTTCAGCAAGGCTTTCAGGGTGGTTTGCAAAGACATGATAAATGCTAGTAAAAACAGGAGGTTTAAAAACAAACATTCATTTTTTAAAATTCAGAAACCTTCCTCAGACTGATTTTCAGCAAAAGGGATGATAGTCTGGAGAATGGGGAAGAGAAAGCTAAACATGATACTGAAATCCCAAAGTCTGTGTTTTTAACAGGACACTTAGTGGGAGTGGGGGGAAATTAACATATGGAAGCAGCCTTTCTAGACTAGTCCAGCTTTCCTCAACCTGCTTTCCTCCAGATGTGTAGGGACTAGGGTGCCCATAATTTCCCAGCAGCTGTGATGGATGGAGATGATGGGAATTAATTCACTTCGCAGCAAAAACAGCATTCTGCATAGGCTTGCAGTTCATTTGGAAATTGTTTCTTCTAAGCTTGCCCTGCTTTGGTGGATCCTGGAATGAAGTATAAATTGTCCTGAAAGATTAGACTTTTTAAGTTCCCTCACTGGAGTAGCTCATTTTTTGAAATGTGTGTGATAAATTTGTCTGGGTAGTAATGATAACTGGGCCTGGTGGAATCTTCCTTGTACACTGCTTTGAAGGGCACCCTTTCCATCATGCAGGAGCTGTTAGGTTAGGCAAGAGCTGGGAAAACAGAAAGGCAGAGGGAAGCTTGGGTCAGAATTGAAGTTACTGCATACTCTCCTGCTTGCCTAGCTTAGCAGCTGCTTTTGCAGGGATAGCATTTCCATGTAAGTTGCTCTGGGAGCCTTTTCTCCTTTGACCATAGAGAATATTTCAAATTCTTTGGGAGTTGGCTTCTCCCCTGGCAGTAGGCAGGATTTAGAAACAGTCCAGTTGCTCCAGCACAGTAAGAGTCCATCCCTCCAGCCTCCCAGGGTGGCTTTTCCTAGTGGCAGCTATGCAGGGTTCTTACGTGTTGGCTGTGCACTTAAAAAAGAGCTTAAAGTGTGAGGACTTCCCATGATTTTCCCTTAATTTCACCTGCCGACAAATAGTCTGAGGAGGTGGGTAATTTAGAGATTGTGTCTTCTATCCCACAGGCCAGGCTTGCCATTTTGGTGAGCTTTCTCCCTCAGGCATATTTTGGTCTAGCACTTTGTTTCCCTTCCCTGTTGCTGATCTGAGCAAGCAACACAGCCCGTACTGCCTTCCATCACCACAGGGCAGAAAGGGAAATGCTGTTTCCAGCTGAGAAAGTTGCTGGAATTAGGGTGGCAACTAGGCAAATTTGCATTGGGAATACTGAGGTTTCTGGCACCATTTGGGGACAAAATATACTTCACCCACTCTTGATGGACAGTCCTCAACCAGTGACCTAACTATGGGAGTGAATTGTTGTTTTGTGCTGTTAAGTCGTCTTTGACTTATGATGACCACATGAGTGAAAGCCCTCCAAAATGTTCTATCCTTGACAGCCCTGGTCAGCTCTTGTAAACTCAAGGCTGTGGCTTCCTTTATGGAATCCATCCATCTCACAGTTAGTCTTCCTCTTCTTCTGCCTTTGATTTTCCCTAGCACCAAGAAATAGCGCCGAGGCCCCTTTTATCCTGTCCATACCTTTTCTTAACCTCAGTGGTGGTCCAAGCACACACCTTGAATTCTTCCAGTGGGTATGGAGGTTAGTGGCTACAGTAATAAAAGTGTTTTTATCAGAGTGCTTTGTTAGCCTTCCTGTTCTAGATTCCTACACAGGCACTCTTACAATCTTACAAAAACAAGACAAAACATAAATGTAGCAGGAGCTCTGGGCACAAGCATAATTGGAACCCTAGGTCTTGTTCTACCAGTGGCAGTTTTGTCAGCCCTTCTAAGGGAATGTTTGAGTATATATTTGCACACTTTGAGTCCAAACCCTGATGTTAGTGCCCATTTTCTAGTGAGAACCTTAACTAGGGTGTTCAAGGTTTAGTATGGGAAACTTTCTGACTGGTCATTAGTCATAGCATAGCTTCTTGTCCTGCTAGCTTCTGGTGCAATCATCTTCAAAGCAAGGGAAGACGTGCCTCCATTGTGAGCTAATTCCAGCTGTCTGGCCTCACTCCTAGTATCAGGGGTTGTTGGTGGGTATGTTGCCTCGTTGGTGCTGGCCAAGGGGTGAATGTCAAAGAAGGCCAGGGTTAGGGGCAGAAAATGCTCCCTGGGGCATCATAGACATCTATGGACACCATATGGTTACTTTTCCTGATACTGTATTTGAATGTGGTTCTAGTGTGAGAATTTTTTGTGAGATGCTTGGAGAACTGTTGGGGGCCAGAAAGCAAAATATACGTATTCTAGACAAGCCAACAAAATAAGCAACTTTACTGTAGTTAAAGACACTTTGTGATTGAAGGCTGGGAATATTATTCCAAACTCTCCATTTCTTCTCCTAGGTGCTGTGCCTGTTGCCAGGGTCAGTTCCCTGGAGTGATGCTTCCGTCCCAGAGACGCTGCCGATGGCTCTGTCCTGACTGCAGAGGTTAGTACTTGAGGTCACAAGGTTAGGCATGAGTTCTTCATTTCTGCCACACTCCTCATCCTGCCTTTTTTCTGTTGGATTCTCATACATTTGTTTGAGAGGGTTCTCTTTGAGGTATTTTTTATACAACAGAAAAAAGGAGGCTGTACAAATCCCCAAGCTGAAGGTAGCAAAGCACAAGTGTTCCTGGAGATCTATGTTGGCCTTTGCCAATCTGCAGCTCTCTAGATGTTTTGGGCTGGCAATTCCCATGAACCTAGTCAGCATGGCCAATGGTCAAAATTACTAGGCATTGTAGTCTAGAACATCTGAAAGTCATCAGACTGGGGAAGATTGATCTGTACTCTGTCTTCGCAGTTGAAAGCTATAGGATTACATTAGGTAAGAATGTTTCTGAGCTGAACTAATGTTCCTGCAACAGTCCCATGTGGTCCCTCCCTTGTCTTGGTTGGTTTTGTCATCCTTGGTCTCTGTTTCCCATTTCTTGATTAAACAAAGCCCCTAACCTTTGAAAACTTTGTGTAGTTACTTCCCTGTGCATTAAGGATCCATAAGCTATTGCCCAAACATATACAAGCTATCCTGATGCTATGAAAATTAAAGTTAAAATAAAAATTATGTTTCTTGAGAAGTTGAACTTCCTGCCAAAATTGGGCTTTGTGTTTATGTATTCTGCATGAGGCATATTGCATTACGCATAGTACTGCTTTTCTGCATTGTGAAGGAAAACACTTCTTTGCTTCTTTCCAAAAGCATAATTAAAATATCTTGGTGGGTTTCTTAAAACACAAATGGGAGCAATGTAGTGAAAATAGGTCTAACTTGGATAGATGACCAAATGCAGAACATAATAGTCTTGGGATTCTTGTTTTATTTTTATATCCTGTTTTTGAGCCAAGTTTGGTTCCCATGACTGTCAAAATCTGTTGAAAGTACAAATGTTAAGGAAATAATATGAAATGTATATTTGTAAAAGTTTAGTTTGCTTGCTACCATGTACTGAAGGAGGGCTAAATTTAATATTAGTTACCAGCTAGAAACTGGTTTTAAAAATAAGTGAAATATCAGGACCTCCACTCGCCTTGACAGCTTTGGAGTAGACAAGGGGGGGTCCTTCATTGTCAGTGGTATAATCTATTGTCATGCCCCACCTGTATGGCAAAATTTTTCCCAGTTTGTAAGAATCCAGCAGGATTCAGCTCAACATCCATGCCTCTTCTTGTGGGTAGCTACCTCTTTAAACGTCCATCTTGTCCATCTTGTCCCTTCTCTGGGCATGAAAAGCCTCAGAAAGCCATGTGAGCATAGTGGTGTGCTTATAGGTGCTCCATAGAACTCGTTGCACCTCTGGACTGATCCAGAAATGCATGGTTATGACCATTTTAGCATCAGTCAAGAATCTAGCACCTATTCTCTGGGTTTCTTGAGTCCCATGCAAGTGAGAATGTATCTGCAATAACTGAAAAACTTCTGATCCTTGTGAAACAGGCTCATCAGCAGTGCAGAATAGAGAGGCCAAGTGGTTGTTCTGGACTTGTGAGCATGGAGATCTCCCAGTTGTTGTCATGCAGTTCCAGATGGGGTCACTGCTGGTAGTGTAAAAGTCATTACAGACAGGACAATACTCTTTGCTCATGTTTTCCCATGCCTTGGAAGAGAAGGAAGGCATTGCAGGTATCCTTAGACTACTCCTAGTGTCATCTTTGCTAAGGAGGAATCGTAGCTCAAGGCCTTTGAGGGCACTGTGCATTCATGATGCTCAGTTGTTGAGCAACAGAAAGCAGTTCTGTTGAATGATGGTAACACTTGGTAGAAAAATACTTTGGAGTTGTTCAGAAACAGCCTGGAGAGCATATGAAACTAATTTGGGGACTGCACAGTTAGAGAGGGAAATTTCTTCAAGGTTGCTCAGTTGAGATAAGTGCTGGGTGATTGTTGCAACACAAGGTCAAATGTAGAAACAATGCACCACTTTCATGGGAAGAGCTAAACTTCCAGAAGGAGTAGGCAGGATTGCCAGGTGGACTTTGGCTTCCCTGCACGTAAGGGAAAAAGGCAATCAAGATTATGAGGCAGCATGCAAAACGCTTTTTTTCTTCTTCTCTTGACAACTAGGTCTGTAGCCTTATGAAACTACCCAGAACTATCTCTGATTCCAGGTTATATGTCACAACTATCTATGCTAGCAATTACTTAAACATCAGTAGAAAGGATGCCTCCTCCTGAACTCCAAATCAAAAAGGTCTGAACCTGGATAGGGTTTTCTAAAGGATAGGTGAGCCACTGCCATAAAACACCCTTCCCCATTCCTTTGCACATCTTGCTTCAGTCAAAGAAGGCACACAGAGGGGGCTTTCCTCTTTCTACTTACATAAAAAGCTGTTGTTAATGCAGAGAAGTTCTGCATCATTCAAAGTCTGCCCTACTCTTTCTATATATGTTTTACATTTCTTCTTCCTCCCACAATTCTTTCTTTAGTCCATAGTCTAGTTGAATCCTTTGCCTACTCCAGAAGTTCTGTCTTTCAGAAACATGGCTTGGAAATCTTTGCTTTGCTTGTTTACACTGTAGATGTTTATTCTGTGGCTGTTCTTCAGTTGCTCTGTCTTGACTAAGGCAGGATATTGGACGTGAATTGTTGGATTGGAGCTGACCCTACAGGCTTGTTATTTTGTCCAGTTGCTTATTGATCAGCCTGTGTTCTTATCTGAACCGCTGAGTTCCTCAGAAGGCATTTCAGCCAATATTTTCTTTTTTGTATAGACTTCATTTTTTTCCTCCTGTCCTTTTCAGCTCAGAGAAGAGACTTCAACCGGGAGCAGAGATATTACAAGGTAAATTCTTGGGGAACTTAGTCACAATTTTGATCCTGGGCAATTAGTGTTTAAATTTAGGGCTTTGATACTGTGTGTATTTGAGGGAGGACCCTCATCTACAGGATCAGGAGATGCATTTTTGTGACCCAGCCTAATGCTTACCGTGTTACCATTTTGTGCGCATATGCATTTAGGTACCCCGGCTAGCCAGCTAACCTGCCATAACTTACACTTACACCTATCTTTCGATCACTTTACATTCCTGTGCTTATGTAGAAGGGTTTGGAGATGTAAGTTTATGAACACCACTTTCTGTTCTCCTGGTCACAGAGGGAGAGATTACTTTAAAACACTGTCCTCCCAGGCAGGCAAATGGCTGGAGGCTTAAAAAAACAGAAAAGAGTGAAAGCTCAAGTCCCCATTTCAGAAATACAGCTGGACTTGAAGCCAAAATGTGAGAGCAGTTTCAGCACAGAATAGCAGAGCAGAGATGAAGTTATCTGTATTTCCTGGAATGGGAGGTTACTGGGATCAGTGTGTAAGAGTGGATTGAAGTATAATTAAAAACATACCTCAGCAGTTATGCCTCATGTGGCATCTTTAGCTGTAGGACCTTCAGGAGTTGCTCATAGAAAGAAGCTTGGCTTGGAACCTTTCTGAGCTGTGGGCATCAGAGTAGTGAGAACTGGGCTTGCCTAACTGAATAAGGCAGCTTCCTTTGCTGCCCGGCAAACTAAGGTTAGAGGCCAGAGAGTATGTGGTGTTATAGTGCACCCAGTGAGGTCAGCCAGGCTGGCCAACTGGTTGCGGTTGTGGGGTCACAGTTTGGCCTTCCCTGTATCTCTCCTCCTCACCCCTACCCCTCTGCCCTTGCAGCAAGTTGGCTGTGGTTTGTGCCAAGCGTGCCAGATGTCCCAGGACTGCGGCATCTGCAGCGTGTGTGTACTACGAGCCAAGAGCCCCGAGTTCCGCATTGGCATCAAATGTCTGCTGCGTCGATGCTTGAAGATTGTCAAAAAGGTACCACCGGCTGCTCCTTGCTTATCCCTCCCTTTTGCTCTTTTCCAGTGATTCTGCTCTTCCTCTTTCTCAGCCTCCCCATCACAATTGCATTTGGAGTGGTTTCAAACCTTAACGGTCCTCTCTGTTTTTCCCCTCCCCTCCCCTCCCCTCCACAGGGCCTTGAATGTGGTATGTGCCAGGCCTGCAAGATAACTGAAGACTGTGGTAGCTGTGTTATTTGTTTGCGAAGGCAAAAGCCAGGCATGAAACGTCAGTGGAAATGCCTGAAGCGGCGCTGCCTTAAACGCAAGGTACGTGCTTTTCCTAACCAGATTTTGTGCAACTGTAGGGAGAGGAACTGAAACAGGATAGATGTGAAAGGAAAGAGAAGGGGATATCAGCCCAAGGTTGATAATTAAAGGCATGGCTAAGGGTATGTCTACAGAGAATGTGAGCCCAGATTTACATCTGGAGGACACCTGTACACCTTTGGATCAACCTGTGTGTGGCATGGAGTCCGAACGATACCCTTCAAGGCAGCCTAAAACAATTTAAAATAGGTTAAACTTAATAAATTTAAATAAAATATTACTTTATCTTACATAAACATACGAAATAGGAAAGGCCAGAATAAAAGGGATTTAACCCCAACACAAACAGCATATTGAACTGCCATTCCTTTCTGAAAGCAATATGAAGTTTTGAAGTTGGTGCCGAGTCTTCAGGGTTTAAGGAGGGAGTTTTCTAGTGGTGGGTTCATTTTGAAGCAGCATAGCAAGCAGTACTTCTTCCTTTTTCTGCAAGTATATACCCTGCCTTTCCTTTATGGTCTAAGATGGCTAACAGAATTGGAATTATAAAAGTGTAACGCATGATTGCACAAAGACTGCTCCAGCCTGCAATTCTGTCTGTCATATGGGCTTCTTAAAACTGTGCAAGGTGTCAGAAGAATCCTCCATGGCCTATTGAGACCTGATTCTGGGGTCAAAAACTGAACAAGCTAGACATATTAAGGAGTGACATTTTTGTATCAATAGATTGGATTTGTCTCTGAAGGTCTTGAAATCCTGGTCAAATCATGTTGAAGGAAACAAAGGGAAAGGTAGAAGAGACATCTGTTTGTGCCAGTATAAATTTACGCTGATTCCATTCTTCCTAATTTCTTTCTGCTCTGCCGTGCCTTCCTTCATCTTCGGTGCCACACCTTTGTTCTTGTTATGTGCTGTCAAGTAATCTCCAATTTACTGTGACCCTATGAATGAGTGCACTTCCTTATTTTCCTGTATGGTATGATGTGTGCATGACTCACTCAAAATGTGTTACGTCTTCTGCTAAATCCTTTCTCACTAGCTGTGCTGTGTAATCACTTTTCATATTATAGCCAGAATTCCTCCTTTCATCTTAGTCATTTGTGGTGAAAGAGAAACATCTTAACTAAGAAGAGTGATGTAGAATTTGAATGCTAATAAAACATGACCCTCACCTTTTAAGCACTTGGCTCCTGGATCAAGGAATAGAGAATATTGAAGAAAAAGATCTGTGAAGAGAAAAAGGATATGTTGGATCCTCTCTGGCTCTGTACAGTATCTGCACTTGGAGGTTGTATATGCTGTGAACCGCATGCACTCGATCCTTTGATTAGAGATGTCCCAAAACCTGTGAAAGCATGCATTTTCCTTGTCAACAGCTTTATGGGGGCACACAAAGGATTAAAGCCATTCCTGAGATTGTGGTTATACTCTTGGGATTCTTCTTAGTTATATGTACATAAAGGCAAAGATGATGTATCACAGTATAGCTTGCCTTCTAAGATGTGAGAGCCATTGAAGTAATGTTTCCCAACTTTCAAAATTGATGAGAATCCTTCATGTAGAAATATTGCATGGGTGGGTTTGTCTTACTGATGAGATGCTTTCATGAGATGGGGGAAATGTCTTTCATTGTGTTGCTCCATGGCTATATGACAAAAGGATGTTTAAGAGGACATTTCCAATGGTCAGGTTGAAAAGTTTCATCGCTCTCAAACTCCCTGCCTTGACCTATGGATCTAAATATAGTCAGTTTACCAATAGCTCATGAGTCATCCTCTTCTTGCCTTTTTTGTGAGATGAATGTCTGTTGTATATTGTGAAATGAGTCTTTGTTCAGAAGTTCTCTTAGAATTATCTTTCTTATGTGGGTGGCTCTTGACAACCTTGTTAACAGAGTCCTTTCAGTTTCCTCTGAGAACAAAACGCCATTTCAGTGTAGAAAAGATTCATTTCCTAGAAATGGACATATGGGCTTTGAAATTTGCCAGGAATCATCCTTTTGAGTCAACTTCTTAAAATCTGACCTTAAAAATATTCAGTATAGGGCTTACACATGTGTTGATTCAAGCATACAATATATTCAGAATCATACCAAGTTAATCCACACACTGTCAGGATCTGAAGCCTTGACACAGTTCCCCCTGCTTAAGTTTGGGAAAGGCAGCATGATTCACTGTAAGTGCCTGCAGGATGAGGCTCAAACCTATAAGTATGTTCAAAGATTGAAGCCTGTGCAATTATGTGGCACAATTGGGAGGTCTGAAAACCTGTATTAAAGCCTTCCTTGCAGTGCTTAACTTGGTCACAGCACATGGCTTTTGTGGTGGCTGCTTTGCATTCCTGATCCTGCATCTAACCTTGTCTTAGCAACTGTCTGCCTTTGCCTTTGTTCTGACTCTGCCTTGCCAGGCAGACCTGAACCTTGCTTTTGCCTCTGCATCTGCTGCATCTTGCCAGGTAGTTGATCCTTGCCCATTTTTGACCTTCCCTTTGTCTCCAGTTCTGCCGTGCCCCGTCAATATCTAGACTTTGCCTGTTTTTCTTTGCTTCTGGATTTGCCATGCCTTCTTGGAATCTTCCTCCATTTTTCCTGGTGCTCCCTTTGCCTCTGGACTTGCCATGCCTTGCTGGATACCTTGCCCTTGCTTGTTCCTGACATTGCCTACTGCAGCAGTGCCAAGATTTCCATCTACCTCCATCATCCTGGTCAAGGAGTTCCAGCCATAGACAGCTACTGTCTGTGTCTGAGATCTGATACACACCTCCTTAAGAAACATGGATTTTTTTGTTGGAGTTGCTCCAGATATGTATACTTTAATTCTTCTAAATTCTTTAGAGAACCTAGGGCTCCATGCCTTCAATAGCCTATGGGAAAAAATAGCATGGGGGAAAGAACTCTGTGCCAGAGGAGAAATTAGAACCCATAAATCTTCTAGCTTGTTGCTCATCCAGTGAGGCTAATTCTAAGTCTTCTTGTAGGCCAAGGGGAGTTGGTGCTGTGAGCTGGCTTCCATGTTGAAAATAAGCTTTTTTATCATTTTGATTCCTTAGCTTATCTTCTGGAGAAAGGGATAGATGCTCCAAAAAGAATCAAAACTTCTTGTGCATTCTTAACTACTTACTGTTTTGTAGTACCAAAGATCAGTCTGATTCTTATCCATTTTCCCAGCATGCCTTAGCAGCTCCCAGGTCCTGTCCAGATGCTTACTGCTACTTTCTGTGGCATCTTTTAAAATGGACCAAACCAACAAGGGATGATTAAATTGCAGAAAAGCATCTGCCATTGCATCTGGCCATGTCTAATCATTCAGTTTCATTGGAGAAACTAATCTAGATATCAGCATGAGTGAGATATTTTCTTCCTTTACTCACCATTGGAGGCCCTTTTTCATGTAGACAAGCCTGCTGAATCAGTTCATGAGAATTGCTGGCTATCTTGTGACATAGGTGCTAGGTGCAAACTGAGACTGTGCCTTAGTACTCTGCATACTCTTACTTGCAGCTGCTTATTGCAGGACAAAATGATTTATGCTGCTTCATAAAATGCTGCCAAACTACCAAGGAAGACCAGGTTTGCCATTCGGAAAACAACCCTTTCCCCTAAAGGGTGGTGGGGTGGGCACTGGTGTTCTTTCCAGGAAGACCTTCTCCCTTCTTCTCTGGGTTCTGTTTTCTATGGCTCCAGGTAGGCGGCCTTTCTCTAACTTAGACCCTTTCAGATGTTTTGGGCTACAGTTCCTAGAATTCCTAACTATTGGGCATTCTGGCTGGGTGATTGTCCAAAGTCTCTGGACGGCATCAGAGAGCTTTATTTATGTATTTATTTTGCATTTATATGCTGCCCCCACTCCTAATGGAGTCATGCTTTAAGACATGAGCATGCTGGAACCTTTATCTCTATTTTTGTGTGTATAAAGTTAATATTAATCTGGATTAGCAAATCATGCTCCAAAGATATATCAATACACAGTTTATTATTATTTGACTTTATTAATCTCATATCCATGGAATTGAAACATCATGGGTGTTTCTGAATTTTCTGTTTTGAAAGAGGAATGGGACTCATCCCTTGCTGAGGAACTGAATAGACAGTTAACCATACACTGTTTGCTAATGCCTTTGAAATGGCAGAAGCCGTAAAATGTTCTCATAAATGCTAAGCTTTGCATAGTCCCTTGGTTGATTTGAAGGTAGTACCAATAAATATTGGCAAGTTGGCAGCTAACTTTTATTTTTGTGGTAACGGATCAGATATGAGATACTGAATACTGAAACCCCTCACCTCTACTGCCAGATATGATGCCTTCCAACTACAGTAAAAAATATTTTGAGTAATATCTTCAAATAAGCTGTTCTCACCATTCTCATAGCAAACAAGCTGATCTTGTGGTGTAGCCATCAACTGTAGTATCTTCCAAGGTTCTTTGGTTTATTCCTGAATTCAAGGCTCAACCTAGAGCAAAATAGTGACCGAGTATGGCTTGATCTTGCATGCTTGCCAATATAATGATGCTACCATACTCTGGTGCCTTTACTCCACTGACTTGAAATACTGGGCTTTGCTTTTATGGATCATCTTTTATTCTTTGAGGTGTGCTTTATTTTTACTTCCAAGAGTTCTGCTGCTGCCTCACTGATATTCTGGACCATTCAGAATGAATCAAGAGTTCCTCTGTTTACAGCAACATAGCAAATCTGATTCCTGAGCATATGTGTTGATGGTTTTATGAGCAGTGTTAAAGCAGTCTAAACACATCACCTACTTAGGGCAGTGAAATTCTGTGGGAGGACCAAAAAAGTGTAGAATGTTGTGCTTAGGTCAGCACTCAGTTATCTGAGAATCCCAACTTTATTTTTTCTTAGAGAAGTAAGTTTCTAGCCCTTAAAACCACAAAATTATATTTGGAAGTGTATTGGCAATGTTTGGTGAAATCTCAGAAGCTGCAGAGGAAGCTGACAGTGCGTTCCTTTTGATGTATACTCATAAGTAAGTCTCATTTAGGTGAGTGGTGCTTACTGCCAGGTAAGTACTGTAGAATTGTCTGGTTGGGACTATTGCATGCAATTTTATTAATCAAATAAACAAATAAATAGAATTGAAGTCCCAGTAAAATTTCCAGTGCTTATAATGTTGGGACTCTGTGTAATTATTTGCCTCCAAGCATGATGAGGATGCCCTAAATAAACTGGACCCAGTAAACTACAATATAGATGTAAGCAGTGTGTACTCCTTATATGTGTTGTTTGGTTAGCCTTTCCTGGTAGGAATTTTAGTTTTTTTCATGCTTGGTGCAGCATCTCCATGGCCCTGAGGATGCTGTGGCATCTTCTGAATCACGCCCTTCCTAGAATGCTGGGCTTCTGCTTCCTGCTGCAAACCAACCTGGGAAATGTCTGTGTGAGCTGAGATTTGTACCAATCCTGAATGGTGTGGTTCCCTGTAGCTCTGGCACTAACCAGCTCTTGATCCTTCCAGAAAAAAATCTCCCCCAAGAAGGATGGCTACGGCTCCAAGAAGCTGACAGTAGTAAGTATCTGCTGTGTTGCCTTTTCTGGGCTTGGCATCACCTTGCTAGCTCCATTGCTTTCCAAGTGGTCTTCCCATTCCATGTGCATCATTCCATTGCTTGACATGTGCCATCTTTGCTTCTGATAAACATTTCTTTTGCTGCTGGCATGCTTTTCTTTCTTGTTCATTCACTTCTCACGTGGGTGAGAGTCGTTCTGCAGCCTGGCAGGCAGGATGATGTTGGAGCTTCCTTCTCCCTAGCAGCAGCAGCAGCAATGGCAGTGGTGGCATGCTGACTTGGAGGTTTCTCTGTTGTCGATGGCTCTGCAGGGTGATGTGCAGCTGACAGGGAGTTAGGGCGGAGGCCTTGTGCATGGCTTTCTTTGGATCTGTGAGTTGTTCCTAGGGAGGTACCTTCTTGATGAAGGTGGAGGCACCTTTATCTTTCCAAACTGGGTGCTGTGCCTAATGGCCTTTCCTGGCTCTTTCTCGGTTGGCACCAGGAAGCAGCCTCTCCCAAGGATGTCTTCACCCCAGCACGACGCCAGCGCCAGAAGAAGCCAGCATCAGCAACAGTGAGTGGCACCCATTCTATATGTGGTTCAACAAGAGGGCAATTGGTATACACATCATCTGCAGCAGCAACTGGGTACCCTCTGGAGGTTGTGGACAACTTCAGCTCCCATCAGCTTCAGCCAGCTTTCCCTGTGTTCAAGAATGTCAGGAGTTGTAGACCAAAACACTCAAGAGTCAGCAGGTTGGGGAAGGTGGATTTGCTGGGTTTTATGTTCCTTCTCTGCCTACTAGTCAAAGGCTTGGAATTAGGGAAGAGAATGCTGAGAGCTAGAGTTTAATCTGGGCAAGGGAGGCCTAGTTTTGAATAACCAAATCTGTTCTTCCAGTGTAACTCACCTTTCAGGGTTGTTGGAATAAGGTGAGTTACCACCCTGAGCTTCTTAGAGAATTGTAGGTTATAATCTGAGCAATTCATGCCTGGTGTGAAAAGTCTTCACTGCTCCTTTAGGCTTGTGCATCTTTATCTGTCGCTCTTTTTCCCCTCTGCTCTGTCTGCCAGGACGGGCCTCCACCCGAGGCCCAGCAGCCCTCAAGGCAGCACCAAAAGAGGCTTTCAGCAGCACCACCGGTGTCCACAGTGAGTGGGGGCAGGGGGTAAAATAATGCAACCAGAGGCTTTGTGTAACTGTTTGTCCTGGCTGGGCTAAAGTGAAGGGAGCTATTTCCCAGAATGTCAGCATGTGCTCATCAGGGCTTCCATTCTGTGTTCAGTTTGGGTATTACTTTCAGGAGAGTAAAGATAGGAACTCCTGTAGGCTGATCACTGCCATTTCATTATTTAATGAGGGGCTCGTCATGCAGTTTGCAGGAATGGAAATTTGGACGTTGCTGTTTGCAATCCACTTTTGCTTGCTCTTTGTGAAATAAGTAGAGCAGAAATGGCCAACCTGCTCTGGCAACTGTGCTGTCCATCAGGTATGGAATGGTGATGTTCTAGTGCAAGTCACAGAAAATGTACTTAAGAAGGATCAGACCCAGAGCCAGACACGACAGGCAGGACATGACTGTAGTGGCACCCTCACATCCATGCTCCTCTGCAACTAATAAATGTGGGCATTTGGTATCTGCTGGTACCATCAGAACTAGTTGCCCTCAATATCCTTCACCTCTGTGAATTTGCCCAACCCCTTCAAAATTTGTGGCCATCTCTGAACCCGTAGAACTGAATTCCACAGCATGCCTTTAACTGTGTGAAGAAGTACTTCCTTTCCTCTTTCCTGAATTTCCTCCAAGGCAGCCTCATGGGGTGGTTTTACTTCTTGTCTACTGAGTCAGACAGCAGGTGCCAGCACCATGCTGGAGAGGCAGGCAAGCAGGAATGAAACAGGATGGTCTCCAGGATGGTTACCTGAAGGAGCGCTTACATCCTTATATGCCCAGCCGCCCCCTGAGATTGGCGGGAGAGGCCCTTCTCCGGGAACCCTCCGTGGAAGAAGTTAGGAGGGTGGTTACTCGGAGGAGGGCTTTCTCAGCAGTGGTGCCTAAGTTATGGAATGCGCTCCCCAGAGAGGTCCGCCTGGCACCGTCGTTATTTGTTTTTCGGCGCCAGGCGAAGTCCTTTTTATTTAAGCAGTATTTTAAATGTTAATATTATTGAATTTTATTCGGCCAGGGCGGCTTGTTTTATATTGTATGTTTTATATTATATATTTGTATTTTACTGTATATATTTTAAAATGTTATTTTAATTTTTTGTTGTAAGCCGCCCCGAGGCTTCGGCGAATGGGGCAGCATAAAAATGTTTTAATAAATAAATAAATAATAAGGCCGGCCATTGACTCTTGCCATCAGTTGAGCACTCTGGCAAGTTTATTGTCCTGTGTAAGAATCTGTGCGCTCTGAAAGTACTGTGAAGTTGTGTATTAACAATACAACAGAAAGGGACAAAGAACTGATGAGCAGCATTAAATGCCAGCAGAAGCAGTTAGGATTGGGATGGAATGCCAAAGGGAGGGAGGGAGAGAGAGTTGAGAAATCGGGGGCTACAAAATGCCTTGCAAAAACATGGAGAATGGCAGGGTCCCACTCTGCCCTGTATCTTGTCCACATAAAACCCTTCTATGGGGGTCTTGCACTGTCCATCCCTTAGACAAGCCTTCCCCAATCAGGTGTTCCTCACATGTGTAGGACTGTGGCTTCCATCATCCCTAGCGAGCAGGATCATTGGCAGTCATAGCGCAACTCCTCGGCTAGTGTGGGACACCACACCTCCACCTTGAGTTTGTATTTGTGCAGCAGATGTCATCCTTCTGTGTGAGATTTACTGGACTGAAAGATGTGCACTTGCCCTGTAACGCAAGCATTCCCTTTCCACCTTCCTGCTTAAGCATTTGAGAGCTATGCGGGCTCCTCTTTTTGCTTCCCTGTCCTGAGCTTTCATATGAGGTCCCCTTCTGAAATCTCAGAGTGCTTGGGCTGCTTTCATGTCTTCTATTTCTTTCTTTCCTTCCTTCATTTCTTTGACTGCCAGGAAGGGCCCCTTCCAAAGGCCCAGCCAGCCCCACGCTGCCGCCGCTGGAAGTGCTCTGCTACCACAGTGAGTGGCTTGTGTGTTGCAAGGATGCATGTGTTATTGGTGTGGGCTTTGGGGCGGGTGGACAGATAGAGTGCCAGTGGAGTGCAGCTCATGTACCTGGGTGGGCTTTCTTTGGTTGTGTTTTACAAGAGGAAAGTGAGGTGTTTCCATTGGCTTGTGGACATGTATATTTGCAGCCTTGTATGTGTGAGAAGAGTACTAAGGGCTGCATTGATTTCTCCCAGTATGAGCTTATATTCATGTAGTCCCTACTTTCCTATTTCGGCATCCCAGTACAGATTATGAGCACTTGAACTGCTCTTTCTGCTGGTCATAATTTTTAGTCATGTACGGTGTGCAGATGCTCTGCATCAGTGAACTGGGGATGGTTTTGAAATTGGAATGAGTTTGACAACAAATATGCAGAATAAATCATAAGACCAAAAAGTCCTGAAATCAAATTTATGGGAAACTGCCTGCTTCACACAATATTTTCTTGGTGCAGAACTTTAGGGAGTTTTTGTGCCAGATAGACAGGCAAGATTTCTGGAAATTGTGAAGTCATGAGGAATACTATTTTGAAGGAGGGAGAAAGGGTATGAAATACTTATGCAGGACCAAAGTGATTTGCATAAAATAAGCCTATGCCTGTTTGACTAGAGGTAAGATGCACTGTTTAGTCAAGCTTACTCCTAGGTAAGCATGCATAAGACTGCAACCTCAAAAGTAAAAAGGACTTACTGTGCAACCCCGTATGTGTTTACTCAGAAGGAAGTCCCCCTGAGTTCTTTGGGACTTACTCCCAGGCAAGTGAATAAAAGATTGCAGTCTTATCATTGTTGGAACAAAATTGTGAATATGCTGCAAACAAGTGAGAGCCACAAAGTAGTGCAGCTTATGCTGCCTAAGTACATGTGTCTTAGTTTGGTATCTGGAAAATGGTTGAATGGGTGTTGAAAATCTACTTTCTTTTTTGTAGGAAGCAAAGGAATATGTGTAGTATTAAGGACTAGCAACATATTAAGAACTATGGATATCTAGTTAAAACCATTTAATGATACCAAAAATATTAAACTGTGCAGTATATACAGGAGTTACCATCCTATAGTTTATTCCAAAACATAAGTTATTCCAGAATCTTTTTTCAGTGTTCTCCCAAGTTTTCACTTTTCCTTAAAAAAAAGTCCTTGGGCAGGAAGAATCCTAATTTTTCAGCCCCCTACCCCCAAGCATTCAAATCTGTTAGTGGCAGATTGCATATTCTCTTTGCAAACTTAGAAGTCAGGTTGTGAGGTTCTTTTGTTTTGAATGGCTTTGTCATGATTTCCTTCTGAGTCCTTTGGAAGAATGATGCAGTTGATTGCTTTTTGATGCTCTTGCTTTTCGGTTGTTTTTTAAAGAATTGAATTTGTCTAGTTAGGTAAGAATTAGGGAAGGCAGCTCAGCCCTGCTTCAAAACTTTTTTTCCTTGATCGCTTCCACAGCCTTGCTTTGCTAATGTATAGGTTTCTCATATGCTACAATCCAGATAATTTATTTTTTCTTTGCTGACTGAGCTACCTTTCTTTGTTTCCTTTCTTAATCTAGAAATGGAAACCTGCCATGGAACGAGATCCTGGAGGGAGCCCTATTGTAAGGCACAGGGTAAGTAGAAGAGTTGTCTCTTCCTATATGGTGTTGTACCTACAGGGACTATTTTACACACATCCAAAGCAATGTGGATAAATTTGTTGTTGTTGTTAGTCGCGAAGTCGTGTCCGACCCATTGTGACCCCATGGACAACATTCCTCCAGGCCTTCCTGTCCTCTTCCATTCCCCGGAGTCCACCTAAGCTCACACCAACTGCTTCAGTGACTCCATCTAGCCGCATCATTCTCTGCCATCCCCTTCTTCTTTTGCCATCTATTGTTCCCAGCATTAGGCTCTTCTCCAGGGAGTCCTTCCTTCTCAT
The DNA here is from genome assembly GCF_004798865.1 of Varanus komodoensis. NCBI lineage: Eukaryota > Metazoa > Chordata > Lepidosauria > Squamata > Varanidae > Varanus > Varanus komodoensis. Next base: position 18,937,633 of record NW_025335606.1, read on the forward strand.
TAGGTGGCCAAAGTATTTGAGTTTCATCTTCAGTATCTGGCCTTCTAAAGAGCAGTCAGGGTTGATCTCCTCTAGGACTGACCGGTTTGATTGCCTTGTGGTCCAAGGGACTCGCAAGGGTCTCCTCCAGTACCACAATTCATAGGCCTCAATCCTTTTGCGCTCAGCCTTCCTTATGGTCCAGCTTTCACAGCCATACATTGCAACTGGGAAAACCATAGCCTTGACTATTCGCACTTTTGTTGGCAGGGTGATGTCTCTGCTTTTTAGTATGCTGTCTAGATTTGCCATAGCTTTCCTCCCAAGGAGCAAGCGCCTCAATCCTGGTCTGGTACTCCCCATCACCTTAAGAACTTGCCACAATTTGTTGTGATCCACACAATCAAAGGCTTTAGCATAGTCAATGAAACAGAAGTAGATGTTTTTCTGGAACTCCCTAGCTTTCTCCATGATCCAGCGTATGTTGGCAATTTGATCTCTAGTTCCTCTCCCTCCTCAAAATCCTACAAGCTAGGCTCCAGCAGTATGTGGACCAAGAACTACCAGAAGTACAGGCAGGATTTTGAAGAGGGAGA
>NW_025335606.1:18938307-18952204 GCF_004798865.1 Varanus komodoensis
AAGACTTCCCATATGCTGGACACTGCTCTTTAATTCTTTGATGCACAGTCCCACAATATTTGCATGCTGTAGAGTTGGCAGTATTTGCTCTAAGCGTGTGTTGCTGTCCTTGCAGTTTGCTTATGTGCTGTCACTGCATTGCAACGTTTATGCTGTCACTCTGTCTGTCCTGTTCCATCACTTTCAGATGTCTGTCAGTAAGCTCTGCTGTACGACACGTTTCAGTAGCTGTGTTTAGTGTTAAGTTGCGCTCTCTTAGAAAACGCCTGCATGTGCTCTCACTAGATATACCAAGAACAATTTTGTCCCTTATTATTTCATCTTTCAGGGTGCCATATTCACAAGTAGCTGCTTTTTCTCGTAAGTGAGTTAAGTTGTCAAGTTTGTTAAGTTGTCAAGAGATTTTCCCTCCTCTTGTTTGCAGCATCCAAACACGTATCTTTCATAAATGACATTTTTAGCAGGTTTGAAATAAGCTTCTAGTGCATCCAGAATGGCTGTAACATTCTCTTGCTGCTCTGCTGAGAGGTTCAGATTGTGCTTATACACATGCCTGCATTCACTGCCCATGACTCTTCTCAGAGTGGCTGCCTGCACTGCCGCAGGTTTCGCATTCAGCCCTGTAGCCATTAAATAATCCTCAAATTCAACTCTGAAAGTTTCCCAGTTGCTGCTACAGTCCCCACCGATTTTCATCCCCTCTGGGGGAGGTATGCAATTCATGGCAGCCATGAGGTCAGTAGGCCTCACAGCCCTCCAGTAGCAGAAAACGCACAATAAACGGTCTCAAACTGTAACTGACAAATCAGTGCTGTGTCCCGAGGTTGCTGCACTCCAAACAAGAGGCTCTATCCAGATTCGAGTCACTTCTGACACCATGTTTCATGTACAGAAAGGATGACGCTGCAAGCTGTTAGTCCGAGGAGTCATGAAGCACTGTGTTATTGCATCCGGGACAAAGGTAAAGGACAGGAACAGGAAGTATAAGAGCAATGCGATACTGCCATTGGTAGTTATAGTAACTCCATAACACATGTGAAATGAGCACAATGGTGCAGTAGTTTGAACATTCTTTGGCATTGCCCCTCTCTGGGATCAGAATGTAAACTGCACTTTTCCAATCATGTGGCCACTGTTGAGTTTTCCAAGTTTGCTGGCATATTGAGTGTAGCACTTTTACTGCATCATCTTGTAAGATTTTGAATCACTCAGCTGGAATACTGTCACCTCCACTAGCTTTGTTGTTGCTCAGACTTCCTAAGGCCCATTTGACTTCACATTCCAGGATGTCTGGCTCGAGGTCACTGACCACCCCATCATGGTTATCAGGGACATTAAGCTCTTTCTTGTATAGTTCCTCTGTGTAATCCTGCCATCTCTTCTTAATCTCTTCTGCCTCGGTTAGGTCCTTGACATTTTGGTCCTTTATCATGCCCATCTTTGCATGAAAGTTCCCTTCATATCTCCAATTTTCTTGAAGAGATCTCTGGTCCTCCCTATTCTATTGTTTTCTTCTATTTCTTTGCACTGTTCATTTAAGAAGGCATTCTTATCTCTTCTAGTTATTCTCTGGAATTCTGCATTCAGTTGTGTGTATCTTTCTCTTTCTCCCTTGCCTTTTGCTTCCATTCTTTCCTCAGCTATTTGTAAAGCTTCCTCAGACAGCCATTTTGCTTTCTTGCATTTCTTTTTCTTTGGGATGGTTTTAGTTGCTACCTCTTGTACAGTGTTGCAAACCTCCATCCATAGTTCTTCAGGCACTCTGTCTATCAGATCCAATTCCTTAAATCTATTTGTCACCTCTACTGTATATTCATCAGGAATATGATTTAGGTCATACCTGAGTGGCCTAGTGCTTTTCCCTACTTTCTTCAGTTTAAGCCTCAATTTTGCAACGAGAAGCTCATGATCTGAGCCACAGTCAGCTCCTGGTCTTGTTTTTACTGACTGTATAGAGCAGGGGTGGGCAATTAATTTTCCTATGGGGCCACATGAGAAACTGTGACAGTTGTTAAGGGTCAGACCAATACACTTACAGGTCTGCTCAATATATATCTCTATAAAAACAGTAAATGAAACATTACAAAGATACAATGAAAATGTGACGCACAGAACAACACTATGAATGTTCACAAAAACATTAACATTAACATTACATGAAAAACAATAAATTCAATTCAATTTAGCAGATCCTTCAAAATAAAACCAGTGCAGTTGTATTGCTTGCATCTATATTACGACGAAATATATTTGCATTGACTTTTAATTTGCCAGTGACCTCATGCGGGCCAGTCGGGCTCAGCCATCGGGCTGGATGTGGCCCGCGGGCCATACAATGCCCAGGTCTGGTATAGAGCTTCTCCATCTATGGCTGCAGAGCACATAGTCAGTGTGATTTCTGTGTTGACCGTCTGGTGATGTCCATGTGTAGAGTTGTCTCTTGGGTTGTTGGAAAAGAGTGTTTGCTATGACCATGATATTCTCTTGACAAAATTCTGCCAGCCAGTGCCCTGCTTCTTTTTGTACTCCAAGGGCAAACTTGCCTGTTATTCCAGTTATCTTTTGGCTTCCTACTGTAGCATTCGAATCCCCCATGGTGATAAGGACATCATTTTTGGGTGTTAATTCTTGAAGGTGTTGTAGGCCTTCATAGAACCGGTCAACTTCATTCTCTTCAGCACCAGTGGTTGGGGCATAGACTTGGACTACTGTGCTGTTGAATGGTTTGCCTTGGATTCGAACTGAGATCATTCTGTCCTTTTGGAGATTGTATCCCAGTACTGCTTCTCCTACTCTTTTATTGACTATGAAGGCTACTCCATTTCTTCTGAGGGATTCTTGCCCACAGTAGTATACCTGAAGGTTATCTGAATTAAATTCACCCATTCCTGTCCATTTTAGTTCACTGATTCCTAAGATGTTCAGTCTTCTCATTTCTTGTTTGACCATGTCCAGCTTGCCTTGCTTTATGGATCTTGCATTCCAGGTTCCTATGGAATATAGATCTTTGCAGCACTGGACTTTCTTTTCACCACCAGATACATCTGCAACTGAGTGTCCTTTCAGCTTTGACCCAGTCACTTCATTCTCTCTGGTGCTGCTAGTCCTAGCCCTCTACTCTTCCCCAGTAGCATATTGGATACCTTCTGACCTGAGGGGCTCATCTTCCAGCGTCTTATCTTTTTGCCTTTTGGTACTGTCCATGGGGTTTTCATGGCAAAGATACTGGAGTGGGTTGCCATTTCCTTCTCCAGTGGATCACGTTTTGTCAGAGCTCTCTGCTATGACCTGTTTATCTTGGGTGGCCCTGCATGGCATAGCTCATAGCTTCATTGAGCTACGCAAGCCCCTTTGCCACAACAAGGCAGTAATCCATGAAGGAGGTGGATAAATTATTTTGATCTAAATTTTTTCAAATAAAGAAATAGAGAATAGAGCCTATCCATCCTAACTCCTCTTCTTTACATATTTCTGTGGTTTGTTTGGGGGTAAAATATGTTTTGTTTCAGTTCAGCTAATGGTGATATCGCTGCAATTCAAACTGATCATGTCACTGGACTAGTTGCTAACTAGTTTTATTTTGTCCCATATGTGAAGGATTAAATATGATTCCGTGTGCAATGTGCACATTTACAGTGTGCATTTTCTCCTGGGAAAAGGGAGCTCCTCTCTGCTTGCAGGAGCTGAATTCACATTATCATAAAGGCTGAACTCTGCATGGGATGTGCTGTTTAGCGTTTAGTCTTTTACTGATTGAATGTAAGCTGCTCTGGGAGTCTCTGGGGGTTGCTGAGGAATGGCATAAAATACTTTAAATATGTAATATATCAATCAGACTGAAATTGCTTCCTCCGCCTGGGATCCTGGTTTCTCATTAGCTCTATCCCTGTGTTTATTCCATATGCTTTTACACAAGTCTTGTCAAAGCCCCTGATGACTGATGACCAGGTCTTGAATGTACAAGGTATACAGAAGGACCTGAAATGCTGGATTAGGAGTCTTGCTGTAGTAGAAGAACATCAGTATTTTCCATCATGGACACTTTCTGGGATGTTAATTCTGTGAACAGTTGAGACTGCATCCTGGACAGTTACTAACTCACATTGGTTTCCTTGCAACAGAAGAAACAGTTGGGAGCAGTGAAAGAAAGGAAGAAGGTGGGCCGTCCCCCCAAGCATCCCACAACCAAGCACAAGAGCACTAAAGTAAGCAAAACTTTCTTTGTCACTAGGACGATCTGAGCTGGACATGGATAGACTGAAAAGCTCTTCCTGATGTGCTCATATGCAGGGGTCACAAATAGAAATCTTCCCTTTCCTCTTCCAGTCACATGATGGGGACTGAGTTGGGACTGAGTTTGCCAGGGTTTCACCAAAATAGGATATAACAGCATTAGGAGCTAGTGGAGTACAGGAAGTGGCAGGAATGATAGTGAATGGGTATGTCAGAGTACTCTGTGAAGTTCTGTGGTTGTGTCATGATCCAGATGAGGTTAAACTTTTTGCTTTGGAAAGAAGCAGGCATGGTAGTGAATGATTAATTGTTATTTAACAAGCCAAGCCTGCTTGACACTTGGCAAGCTTGCTGCTAAGAAGGAAAGAGAATGGGCAAGCTAATTGAAGAGTGATTATGATCCCCCACTCCTTGTTATGTGACAATTAAGCTGTGCTAATTGCTATGGACCGCTGTCCAATGCAGGGGCATCCCTCCTGATACTGGATTGTAGCACTCATCATTGGCTTTGCTCAGTAGAGCTGATGGGAGTTGCAGTCTAACAATGTCAGGAGAGTCACAGATTAGTGACCGCTGTCCTAAAGGCTAGCTTACTCTTCTGGCAGCATCCTAGGATCATTCTGGCCAGATCAAAGGCTGTACTGACTGAATCTACAGACTGACTCACTGTGGCTCTGTGAAAATATCTGATGACCCTGATGTGGAGGCCGCCTCCTCTGCCCTTGTGATCACTTAACATTTAACAAGGCCCAGAATGATGCTGCTCCCTATTTCACAGTGATATGAATGAGGCTGTTATGGGTGTCAGCCTGCCAATAAAGGTGGCCACTCAATAAGAACAATTTCTGCTGCTTCAGTGACTGCTGGTTATTCCCCACAGAAGCCTGCCTCACACTTTAAAAATTCTTTCAAGGGGCAAAAGCCTTAGATAGCTCAAACAGGAATATGGGTGTTTTGGTTGTTTTCTGGATGCACTACCTTCCAGCCTTCTCATAATATAAGATCCTCACTCTTGTCATTTGGGCACCATATCACATTACTCCATTCTGGGCTTAGGTCACCTTCCTCCTGGCTTCTGCTTGTTTTCTTCCTCTTTTTCCATAGAATGCCTCCAAAAGCCGTCAAAACCGGAAGTGTGGTGAGTGTGAGGCCTGCCTGCTGAAAACAGACTGTGGTCGCTGTGACTTCTGTTGTGACAAACCCAAGTTTGGTGGACAAAATCTCAAGCGCCAGAAGTGCCGATGGAGACAGTGCCTGCAGTTTGCAATGGTTGGTGCTGCCTTCATCCACCCCTCTGTCCCCTCTTATTGCCATGCCCGCTCTGTCCTCTGTTGTTGCTGCTTGCTTGCTTTTCTGCAAATGTGTGTTGTAACTCGGTTTTTCCCTTTATGCCAGTCATGGAAGTCAATAATGGGACTTACTTTCATCAAGCTGCTAAGAAACCCTGCTTTTCTTTAGTTTCAACCCTCCGTGTGGCTTTCTTGGCATACAGCTTTGATGGCACTGTGTGTGTTTGTGTGCTTATGCATGTTTCATCCAGCTGTGTTAACCTTTACCCTGATAGACCAGACCAGTGTCCATGGAGTCCAGTATCCTGTTTCCAACAGCAATCAAATAGATGCCCTCTTTGCGAGCTCACAAACAGAGCATGGCTTTCTGTTTGTCTCCCCCATGTGGTACTCAGGTCTTTACTGTTTCTGTACATTCTGGTTCCACTTAGCTGTCACAAAGGACTCAACAGCTGTGACCCCTTATCACCCCCCCCCCATAGCCTTCTTGGCAGATTTTTTTTAACAAAAAGATACTAAACTACAAAAAATAAATTTTGCAGAGAGGGTGGGGAGTGAAGTTAAAGCAAGGAACTGCTGCTCCAAAAGTAGTCATAGAGGCCATCTTAGACTACCTTTCATGTTAGTGAAATGTACTGTGTAAAGATGGACTTTTGTATATTCTGACCCGACTTCCAGTCATCTCAAGATACGACACTGAGAGGGTGATAAATCTTTCCCTGTCTCTACCTGGTTTGAAATTTTGATAAACCTTTTTCATATCCTTTGCTCCTTTATTCTCACTTCTCAAGCCAAAAACCTCCTTGTGAAATACACCATGGCATCTCCTGCCATATATTTGAATTAATTCTGGAGTTTCTTACAAGATAAGCCAAATATCTATTTCTCACCTCACTCAAGAGCCAGTATGGCCATGATATGGTACATTGTAGACACACCTGAATGAGAATAGCACGGGAGCATTATTTTTTGTGAAACAGGCTTACAGACAAAACTTTCCCAAAGCCCATCTTGATCAGTCTGTTTGACATCCCCTTTCCCAGCATAGCCAGTGCCCAGAGTTGAAGTTCCTGGAATCATCCTTTTCCTTAGTAAGATAGCTCTGCCCCTGGTTAGCAGTAGTTGTTATTTCCCTGATGGAGAAATGAATTCAAAGGTTGTTCCATTTGCTGCACCTATGGACTAAATTGGGCTAAATTGCCGCATGGCTGGGAACTGGTAGGAACTGAGACAGAACCAGAGGTGAAGACATGCCCACTTGGCTCTGTTATGACTGCATTGCATGTAGATGACTTGCTTCCTGAGCAGGTCACACAAATTGTGGTACTAAGTTGCCTCTATGTAAGAGAGTGGCTGATCAGAATACCAGAAATCTGTGGTGGCAAAGATTTCTGATTGTGCTGTAACCTAACCATGGTATTTCAGCCTGGTAGGCTCTTCCCTTATTCAGTGATGTGTATGAAACGTAGTCTGGAAGATCTTACCTGGTGACCTTAAAATGTGGTTTCAGCTCAGGTTAGGACTGCCCACAGGAGCTTTATAGAAAGAATACCTGCTAGGCCTTCTTTCTGGTGCTTCAGTCATGATGTCACTGATGGAAGACTCTTGTCCTTACCCAAGACCTTTTTTCTGAACAGCATCTAATCCTGCTAGATGTATAGTAAAAGTGATGTTGGATGCTCTTCAAATCAAATTAACATTCTCCTGATGGTTGCGGGGAGCAGTTGATTGCTTCATGACCTGGGTCTTCCTGATCACCAGTTTGTTTAAGAGCAAACATTATCCCAGTTCAAGGTGGCAGGGGGGAGTCCATAAACTCTGTGCATTGGCTGCCTGCCCCTCTCCTATATCTGAACGTGTGATACAGAGCTTGCTCACTTGCCCTAGTCTGCTGTAGCTTTCTGTTCTGCTGGTGGCCTGGATGTAATATTCCTTCTGCATTCTGCTGGTTTGAATGGTTGAAGCTTACCATATGAAGGACTTCCTGTGATTTGGGAAATGTGGTTGTCCTTGATAAATCTTCGGGCTGCCAGCCATCCCTACCAAGGTTTGCTTGTGTGTTTTTAATTTTTGTATTATGTTTTCAGTTGCAAAGGCAAACAAACAAAGATAATTGCATGAGTAGTTCCTCAGAATGTGGAAAAAGACAGGACGCGATCCGATGCGTGTTTAGACAGAAAGAAGTCCTACAGTTCCCCAGCATTTGGTGCTGGCTAAAGAATGTTGGGTTGAATAAGATTTTTTTTCCTGTCTAAACATGCATAGAATTGAATACTTAACATAAATTGCTGCTAAGAAGAATCTTAAAGAGGATCTCCAAGCAGTTGTGTGGATTTCACTCATATTTTTGCCTGTTAAATTGAAGGAGAAAAATACGTTAAACATGTTAAGATACAAAATGCTGGGAGTCATAGGATGTTTTTCTTGCATAGCATGCATGGGCTTGCACTTTAAATCTCTTAAATAGCCACTTGGCTTGTGGCAAACCAAAATTTCCAAGCAGTTGGAGAGCAAAGCCTTTGGAAAGAAAGCTGCCTCTACTTTACTTAGGTTGTTTTAATGTGCCTCTAATGACTCACATCATGTATGGATGCAGAGGCATGTCAATATTTTGTGAGCTTTATCTGCAAGGGTACTTTACTCAATCCTTTCTGAATATAGGAAAGTTGTGCCCGCTTAAATGGTCTCCAAGGCAGTTGTTTTTGAATAGTCTGGATGCCAGCAAGAGGTACAACTTTGGTCCTTATTAAAAACTGGTCAAGGCTATGTATGATCCATGTTTGTTGGCTTTTTAAAGGAGAACTTAAAATGGAATTGTCAATCCAAATTCAGTCAACAAAGGTGGATTCTGCACCTTGCATACATTATACTAACTAAGGAAACTTGTGTGATTTATCCTGCTTTAGTTAGGTTAAGAAGCAACAAAAGGCACTGCTCACCTCTGGAAATATTATAATGATAAAGGCTAGAAACTGACTTAAAAATATTACATGAAAGCTTTCGATATTCTTCTGGTTATAAAGATCTCACTCATAATGAATGCTGAGTTTCTTAGGAATCTGTGTTCTGTGCTCAGTACAGGGTACACACGGCTGGAGACTGAATTACCATTTCAGTCCTGTTTGTAGGTGGGTGAAATGGGAGATGGCAGTCTAGAAGAGATGCAGAAAGAGACACATGGACAGATTAAGCACATACTGGGGTGCCACCAATAATTTTTTTCTGCAACCATGAGGGCAGAGAGCTCTGGGAAAGGTACTGAGCCACAGTTGGCTTGACCCTTTGTTACTTTTCTCATCCTGCCTTGGTTGATATTTACCTGACTGCTCTTCTACCCCACCTGCCTCTGAGCGCTAGTCCTGGCCTGTTCTGCCTAATAGTCTCATGTGCTAGTCTTCCTGCACATAGTCCCAAGACCATAAACAAGAGAGCCATACTGATCCACAGTAAAAATAAGAGGCAAAAGTCCACAGGTGCTATTGAATTCAGACAAATGAAAATGGGGATGTTGTGGGTAGGGATTAAGTGTGTTGTATATGTGGTGGAGGGAATCAGACAGACTGGTTGTCTCTAGAAAGACTTGCCAACAGAAAATCTCAGTGAATAAAGAATTGTAAAGGTCAAAAGACTTCAACCCATTATATAGAAGACAAAACCAGCACCTCTGGAAGCTTCTTAATTTTGCAGTGTGCCCATGTAATTCACAGCCAAGGGAACTCAGGACCATTGCACCCAACCTGCTCGCATCTTACAATGGCATAAACTGTGCAGACTGGAAAATGTGCATATATTTGCTTTATTTGCTTCATAGACTGTGCATGTTTGTACAACTTTGGGATTCTTTTCCTAGTGTTAGCAGTTTTGTCTGAGGAAACAAGGTAGAGAGCAGAGATACCTGGTGGGCAGCAGTGGCGACTGGCTGGTGTTCAAACTGCATCAAGTAGCTCCAGTCTGACCATTCCACTCCCCCTTTTCTGCAAAATTTGACATTTTTTCAGCACTGAGGGCTAGAAACTTATGCTCTCTAGAAAGCAAAACTTGCAGCTTCAAGAATTCTGGCCAAGTTGCTTTATTTAGTCACAGAGACCTGGAGATTCAGTGGACTTCTAGAACCCTTGATTGTAGCCCTCTTGTTTACACCAGTTTCTCAAAGACCCCTGGTCTTGGTTTGCAATCCTCCACTCCTTCCCTGTTGTTTTGGTCTGAGCTGTGCCTTTGTCTGTGCCTTGCAGCTTTTTGTGGGAGGCTGAAGGGAAGACCTGCTCTCACATACCTGGAGCTGCTCTGGGGTGCCTTGGGGTGTGCTTGCAAGGATGGGTGGGTTGCAGGTAGCAAGCGTGGGGCATAGGAAGGGGATAGCTGGGCTTGCAGAAGACTAGCGGTTGCCAGCAGGAGCAGGCCAAGCAACAGTGCTGCTTGACTCGGGCTAGGGCTCCTGTTCCCACATCTGCCGCTTGCTGCCTCCACAGCTCGCTCCTCTTCGTATCTCCCTCTTCTCTTCCCTTCCCTAGAAGCGGCTGCTTCCTGAGGAGTGGAGCAGCCCAGAGGCGGAGGGGGCAGCGGCAGCGGGCTGGAAGGTCAGGAGGAGGAGGAACGCCTACGGTGGCCGCAGCCGCAAGCCAGCCAGGATCAAGCAGGTGGGGCGGCAGGGAGCCAAGGGGAGTGGCCAGAAGCGACGGGCAAAAGCCAGCTTCCAGCCAGAGGTAACTGCCCCCCTTTCTCCACATCCCAGGTGCTGCCGCTGTGCCCAATCCACACCATGTGGTGGCTTTCCGGGCTGACCTCACTGCTCTCAAACATATCCCTGGGGGTTGGGAACTGGTCACTAGTGCTGGATTACAGGTGGTATTTTGTCTTCCTCCTTTTTTTCTGCTCTTCCATTATATTTCCCTTCCTGCCCCCAAGCTGTGCAGTATGAGCAGCAAGATAGGAATAATTAGCCAGTTTCTCTGATGCTCTTGAGGATGCGTCTCTTCTGCACTCTGGGGAACACCCAGATTTCTTTCTCTTGTCCATCGCCTCAGATCTCTTCTGGGCCAAAGCAATCAGGTGACCACCTCTTTCCTGTCCAGACTTGCCCCTTTCAAGTCCCTTCCTCCTTCCTACTGCGTATGCCTCTTTTTGCTGTGGGCTGCTGAGTGCTTTGCTGAGCATCTGGGTGCCACAGGGGTAGCAGGTTCTGGGGCTATAGCACAAGCTCTGAGGCTAGTTTGGTACTGGGGCTGCAGGGCCCATCCATGGTTGGCATACTCACTTCCCAGGCATGGTGTGAAGACACATGAGGCAGCCACCTGGCTGAAGCTAAGCAGGTCTTGCCAGGTGCAGGTGACCTCCCTGGAATCCCCTGTAGCCACCTAAGGTCCATGATGGAAGAAAGGGGGTATTTAAATGTAGAAAGTAAATGCATACTAAATACTGTCAAGGTAAATTGTTGCTGGGTGCTAATAGTTGTCTCTAATCTTGGTTATTATCTGCACATAAATCTCAAGATCCTTATCAGGTATCACTTTAGAATGAAAAATTAGTTTTCTGACTAATCTAGATAATTTATTTTATTTATTCTAAGACTTGTATCCTGACAGTCAGATATACATCTCTTGTGGCAACTTCAGTTTGGAATATCAAATATAAATATGCGGTTAAGCTAACAAAACCCATTAAAACTATCATTGAAGAAAATATATCAGTTAGCAACGACTTCATTGAATGCAGGCCTTTCTTAAGACATTAAAAATCAAAGGGTCAGTTCTTATTGAAATCAATAAAAGATTATACTGGGAGAGAAGTATGATCATGCAGCTAGAGCAGGAGTACAATATGTCAAGTAAAAAAAGTGCAGAGTTGTATATCAGGATTAGTGAATGGGAACAGTTCTCTGGAACAGCATGCACCTTTAGGCCAGGGACCCATGGCACAGGTGTGCTCCCAGAATCCTTTCTTGGCACTTGCAAAAAGAGGGACAGGAAGGGACCAACCTTCCACATAAAAAAATAACCGAACAAACAATTTTCTTACTGGCAGCTGGAATTGTGAAATAGGCTTCTGTTGGTGCTGAAAATTCTGGATTCCATGGAGTTGTTTTAGTCAGCTCTCACCTCTTCCTTTGTTAATCAAGTCTTTTGGGTAGTTCAATCAATCAGTTAACTAATTTCTATACTGCTCCATGGCTGAAGGTGTCTAGGCATGTGCAACAATTGCCCATGTCTTTCAGGGTAGCTCTTCTGTAGTGCTGACTAGGACCATTTTTCAAATTGACTAATGTGTTTAGACTGTGGTCTTGAAAAACAGCTGAGGAATGCATTAAGCAAATAAGTACTTTTGGGGGGTGGTTGTTTTCCTGGTTTCTCCTGTATAAAATGTCAGCCAAGTCTTTATATGCTTTTTGTGGGATGGCGTTTTGCAATGAGAAAAGTCAGATGGGTGCCTGGGCACCTGGAGGTCATAGAATCATCGAATAGTACAGGTGAAACATAGAAACAGAGCGAGTCAGAAGGGGCCTCCCTGGCCATCTAGTCAGACCTCCAGCACCAGCCGGCTCTGCTAACGACATGCCCACCATGTGGATGTCCAGCCTATCCTTGAACACCCGCACCGATGGGGCCTCAACGACCTCTCGTGGAAGCCCATTCCACACCCTCGGGGTCCTGACTGTCAGGAAGTGCTTCCTGGCATCCAAATGGAACCTTGGCCCCCTGTGCTTTGCTCCGTTGGAGCGTGTCCTGCCTTCCTCTGCGGGGGAGAACAGGTCTCAACCCATCTCCATGTGACATACCCTCACATACCTGTATGTCGCCAGCATATCCCCTCTGAGTCTCCTCTTTTCCAGGCTGAAGAGACCCAGTTCCCTCAGTCTCGCCTCATACGGCATCCCCTGCAAACCGGCCACCAACCTTGTGACCCTACGCTGCACTGACTCCAACCTGGCTATATCCTTTCTGTAATGAGGGGCCCAAAACTGAACACAATACTCCAGTTGCGGGCGCACCAGAGTCGTGTAGAGTGGTGGTAATACCTCTCTTGCTCTAGAAGCCACACCTCTGGCTATGCAACCAAGAGTGGCGTTCGTCCTCTTGACCACTGCATCACACTGCTGACTCATGTTTAGCCTGCAGTCAACCAGTACCCAGAGGTCCCTTTCACAAGTGCTGCTCTCCAGCCACTTGTCACCTAACCTGTACTTATGACAGCTATTCCTATGCCCCAAGTGCAAGACCTTGCACTTATCCACATTGAACGCCACCCTGTTGTCTCCTGCCCACTTCCATAGTCTGTCCAGATCCTTTTGGATCTGGAGTACCTGCTCCTCAGTTGTGGCCACTGCTCCAGTTTTAGTGTCGTCTGCGAATTTGATCAGCAGACTGTTCACCCCTTCTTTCATGTCATTAATGAAAAGCTTAAACAGGATCGGTCCCAGGACAGAGCCCTGGGGGACCCCGCTTGTTACTGGCCGCCATCCCGATGATTCCCCGCTAATGGTTACCTTCTGCTTTCGATCAGTCAACCATGCCCTAATCCACCGGACAGTGCCTTGGTGTATCCCAAAACGCCTCAGTTTCTCCACCAGGATATCATGGAGCACTTTGTCAAAGGCCTTGCTGAAATCCAGGTATACAACATCCACTGCATCCCCTCCATCTAGCCATCTCGAAACCTTGTCATAGAATTCCACAAGGTTTGTCTGGCAGGACCTGTTTTTGCGGAAGCCGTGTTGTGTGGCTGTCAGCCTCCCTTCCCTATCTAGCATCACTAGATCTCTCTCTGTTATGAGCCTTTCCATTGTTTTTCCTACCATGGATGTAAGGCTAACTGGTCTATAATTCCCCATGTCCTTTCTACTACCCTTTTTGAAATTGGGACCACTGATGCCACTCTCCAGTCCTCTGGAACTTCACCCGTTCTCCACGAGGTCTCAAAAATGGAGGCCAGAGGGTGTGAGAGAACCCCTGCCAACTCTCTAAGTACTCTTGGGTGTAACCCCTCAGGTCCTGGTGCCTTTGTAATGTCCAATGCCCTGAGGATCCACTTGACTTCAAGGGGAGTGACTCAAATCTGTTCCCCTAAGTCCCCAGCCTCATCTAATCTCCTATGCGGATATCCCCCATCCTGCTTTGGGGAGAACACAGAGGCAAAATAGTCATTTAGCATCTGTGCCTGTTCCCTCATATCAGTCACTGGATCTCCTTCCTCCTTATTTAGTGGTCCCACCACTTGTCTCCCCTTCCTCTTCCTATTTACATGCTGAAAGAAGCCCTTTTCATTGCTCTTGATATTCTTGGCAAGTCTCAGCTTGTAATCAGCCTTAGTCTTACGAAGAATCCTTCTGCAACAGGCCTTCTCCTCCCGGTATACCCTTTTGTCTATTTCCCCCAGTACCC
>NW_025335606.1:18952304-18953430 GCF_004798865.1 Varanus komodoensis
ACCACTTGTCTCCCCTTCCTCTTCCTATTTACATGCTGAAAGAAGCCCTTTTCATTGCTCTTGATATTCTTGGCAAGTCTCAGCTTGTAATCAGCCTTAGTCTTACGAAGAATCCTTCTGCAACAGGCCTTCTCCTCCCGGTATACCCTTTTGTCTATTTCCCCCAGTACCCATTTCCTACGGAAGTTCCTCTTTTGTCTAATCCCTTTAACCACCTCCTTTCACATCCATGGCGGCACTCTCCTCCGCCTCCCCACCTTACTGACTAGAGGTATCGTCAAGGCTTGTTCCTCCAAAACCTCCCTTTTGAGTGCTATCCACCCCTCCTCAACTCGCTTACCTTCCAGTAACCTATCCCAGGAGACTCCCCAGTCTGGCCTTCAATTGGCCAAAGTTGGCCCTCTTGAAGCCCCTAGAAGTCACTAGAATCTTCTAGTGCTTGACCTGCTGCACTTCCCCAGTCCCCTGATCTCAAAGCAAAGGATGGAGTGATCAGTTGCATCCAGAGCTCCCCTAATTTGTATTTCATCTATCAGCTCCTCCCTATTGGTCAAGACCAAGTCAAGGACGTTTCCCCCTCTCGTCGCCCTTCGGACCCTCTGTGTGAAAAACCCTCCCTCTATAGCTTCTAGGAAGCGACATGACTTGGCTGTCACCGCTGAGTGAGTCTCCCAAGTAATATCCGGGAGACTGAAATCTCCCATAATTACTGTGTCTCTCCCCTGAGATATCCTTAGAATCTGGTCTGTCAGGACATCATCCAGGGTCTCAAGTTGACCTGGAGGGCGATAACATACCCCCACTGTCAGGTCTCTTTCCCTCTCAAAACCCCTAAGTTTCACCCAGATTACCTCTACCGAATTCCCATCTGTGCTGCATTCTGTCTCACTGCATCCTATCCCTTCCCTGACGTATAAAGCCACGCCCCCACCTCTCTTTCCCTTCCTGTCCTTTCTAAAAAGGTGATGCTCTTCTATGTTCACATTCCAGACTTGCCTTTCATCCCACCAAGTTTCTGTGATTCCCACCAGATCATACCCTCCTATTCCCAGGAGAGCTTCAAGCTCTTCCTGCTTATTACCCATGCTCCTAGCATTGGTGTACATGCACCTCCACTCCTTCCCAC
>NW_025335606.1:18953530-18980443 GCF_004798865.1 Varanus komodoensis
CCCACCAAGTTTCTGTGATCCCCACCAGGTCATACCCTCCTATTCCCAGGAGAGCTTCAAGCTCTTCCTGCTTATTACCCATGCTCCTAGCATTGGTGTACATGCACCTCAACTCCTTCCCACCACTTCCTTTCCTTGGAGTTCCCAGCCTCCTCCTTCCTCCCATCCTCCCTGATACCTGGCCCCTCTCTGTAGGAGTCCTGTCAGTCCCTGCAGTATCTCTAAAACCCTGCTCCTAGAGTCCTGATCCTCCCCCCACACTTGTCCAGTGTAGACCCGTTACTGGGGGGCCTGAACCCCCCCCCGGCTCAGTTTAAAGTCTTCCGGGCGAAGCTTGCTAGAGCATCTCCAAAGGACCTTTTCCCCATCCTCGTGAGGTGTAACCCGTCCCTTGCCAGAAGTCCATTGGCAAGAAAACGAGTGCCATGGTCAAGGAACCCGAAGCGTTCCTTCTGGCACCACACCCTAAGCCAGTCGTTCACCTTGGAAGCCCTCCTGTCCATTTCTGGCCCAAATCCTCCGACAGGTAAGATTGAGGAGAAGGCCACTTGGGCCTTCAGCTCCCTGAGTTTCTTCCCCAAGGCCTCAAAGTCCCTGGTGGTCCCAACCACACCCTGCCTGGTCACATCGTTTGTGCCCACATGGATCACCAGGAGCGGCTGGTGACCCCCGGAGTGAACAAGAATCTCCACTCTGTCCTTCACATGCCGGATGCGTGCACCCGGCAGGCAGCAAACCTCCCTTGTCTCCAGGTTGGGACGGCACACTGCCGCCTCAGTGCCCCTCAGCAGGGAGTCCCCAACAACAATCACCCGCCGCTGTACCTTTCCGGTGCTGGTGGGTGGCCGTGCCCTGGCCCTCGCCTCTCCCGCAGCAGCCCCCTTGCCGCCTGACGTCCCAGGCTGGGGTCCTGCTGGTCCCCCGAGGCCTCATCAGCCCCAGCCTCCAGGAGTGGAGAGAACCTGTTTCCCAGCTCCAGATTGGTGCCAGGAGAAGGAGGAGGCCGTGCTGGCCTTCTCCTCCTGTGGGTGACATACCTCCATGTCTCCGCAGCTGCTCCTCCCATGGTCTCTCCATCAACCCTCTGTCCAGAGGGGAGCTCCTCCGGGGGAGCCTGGAGAGCTCTCTCGGCCCTCAGGCACCTCACCTCCTCTTCTAGCAGGGTCACCATCTTGCAACGAGGGCAAGTGAATCCCTGCCTCTCCTGGGGGAGAAGGGCGAACATGTCGCAGCTGTCGCAGCGGACAGCAACACCCGTGACTCCCGCCAAGGCCATCTCCTGGTCTGCCATCGGTATCCCTTCCGAGACCTTACCTTGGTCCCCTGCCTTGTTTCTCCTGCAGTTCCTCTCACTCGCTCCGTTCTCCCAGACAAAAACCCACTCACACACACAAGGATAAAATAAACTTAAATTAGAAGAAAAACAAAGCACAGCACAGCACAAACAAAAACAAACAAACAAACCTCTGTGTCTCAGGGAAGGGAGTCTCCGGACAGCCCGGGCTGCAGCCAAGGGACACAGACAAGGGACGACGCCCTTCCTCTCTGCTGCTCCTGGGCCTCTGCTCCCCTGCCCAGCTCCTACCTTGCCTTCGCCAGTCCCCTGGCCACTCAGCACTCTCTCCCAGCCTGTGCCTCTGCTGCTCTGCCAAGAGGCCAGAGCCAAAAGGGCTTGCAGTGGCTGAGCGTGGCCTTATCAGTCCCTCAGGCTGGTGGGGCCAGAGGACCATCAGGTTCATCCCCTTGCTATTGCAGGACACTGAGTTACACCATCCCACTCAGATGGCTGTCCAGATGCTTTTTTGAGGATCTGTAGTGAGGGAGAGCTCACAAGGTTGTAGGGCCTTGAGTGCTGCTGGTTAGACAGAGAAACTCTAGGATCATTTCTCTCTCCTGCCCCAATTTTGCTGGGAGCCTTCTCAGTTCCTGGAGTGCTAATATCTTCTAAAATGAAACAAAACAGACGAGAATCACAAGGAAGAGGAGTGCAGAATAAATATTTAAAAGAACAGCTGTTGGAGGCCAATCTCCCCTTGTTAGTTCCACACTGAATCCCCCTCCTTGCTTCCCAACCAAGAGGAGTTAGCACCAACATCAGGATGGTTCCTACTGCTTTGTGGACCAGATGGCAGGAATGTCGGATTGGTTTGCCCTTTTGCTGGACTGTTGAACTGGTCAAGTTACATCTGCTCCCATCAGACCTTCCCTGTGCAGCCAAGTTCTTCTGTGAAAAAGTTTTTGCTAGTCTCTTGGCTTACCAGTAGGTCAGTTGGCCTTGACCTTTTGGCCAAGAATTCTAATCCCATCTGTTCTTCCAGCTCTGATTCAGATTTTGAGATATCAACCTTGGAATGCAGTATTTTGGGAGAAGAAGCCTAGTTCCCACAACTGAGAAATAGTGAAACAATTTTTTAAAAATTAAAACTTGAACACTCCATTGATACACTTCTGCTCCTCAGGTAACCTTGTGTGCGCACACCCCACTCTAGGAATGGGTTATACGCAGTCCCTAAAATGTAAATCTCCCTGTAAATCTCTTGTTGGGACCGAGAGAATTTTGACTTAGTTTTATCAAACAACATTCTAGCTGTCACGGATGTTTGTAAATCTATCAAAGTACTAGGACCAAGGAAAGAAATGGAAATTTCTGAACACCCCTGATATTTCAGACCTTGTTAAGGGCTTGTTTATGCTTTAACTTTTTATGGAGAACTTGTTTTACAATAGGTGTGATGTTGTTTGCCACCTGGCCAAGGAACTGGTTGGTCAGGTAAAAACTACGAGAATTTTAATGTGTGTGCTGGCTTCTCAAATAAGATTGACAAATAAGATTTGCTTCTGAGAAACTAACTTGCTTGGTTCTCTTGTGGATGGTGAGTTGAAATATGTTTTCTCTGGGTCTTTCTTTGGTACCCCAGAGGAAGACTGAAAGCACATACTCTCAGGTGGTGTAAAATCAAACTGCTTTGCTTATATGAATTCTTTGGAATGGAGGTGGTGGTGAACCCTGATTTGTACACACTGATTAAACTGATGCAAATTCATAAAATGACTCATACTAGCACTGGGCAACAGATCTCATGCTGGGGTTGTGGTGGATGCAAAGTAACCTGGAGAGGACCTTGGCTCAGTAGAGTTGCTCAGGCAGAAGATCTCCAATTTGATTGCTGGTATCTCCCATGGAATAGGCCAGGCAATAGTTAATGGTGCAAACTTCCGCCTGAGATCCCAGAAAATTGCCACTAGTTGGTGCAGACTAATACTGAACTTTATGATAAAAGGCAATTTCTGATGTTTTGAATCCAATCGTCTCTTCCTTCCCCAAATGTCCCTGCAGGAGCCCTCTTCAAGCAGTGAACCAATTCATCTGCCCAAGGCCCGGGTCCTAGATAAGCTGCAGCAGCCGCAGCTGCCACCACTGGAGCCACCACCGCAGCCACCACCTCTGAAGTTAAAGAATGAACCTGAGAGAGCTGGCTCTGTTGTGTCCGAGGAGCCCATGAAGGAGTTCTCCGTCCTGCCACACCATGTGAAAGAGGAGCTAGAGGTCCCTTGCCACCCCACGCCACCTCCCCACGTTCCGGCGAAGGTGAGTGAGAATCCTTCCTTCCAACCATGTTTGCAGCTGCTCCTCCAACACTTCCAGAGACCTGCTTTTGCAGTTTAAGTGTCAACGTGTGGTTACTTTGAAAAAACAAACCATTAATCTGTTTTGTTTTGCCTTTCATTCTATATTTGGCCACCATTCAATAACCCCTGGAACGTAACAATGAAGAACTGTGCAAATGATTGGAAAGAACAGCTATAACCAGTAATGAAAACAGCCTAACGTCTCAACTCATCTGAGGGCTTTTCTGAATGAAATAGTTTTGATTAGGCTTCTAAAGACAATTAAGGAACAGGCCTGGTGAACTTTGCTTAGGAAGGAAGAACATGCAACTGATGCCAGCACCTAGAAAAGCACCGCTACTTGTTGCCACAGTCTTTACTCTCTTTAAATGTGTCCTAAGGAAGCCTTCGTTGCAGAGATGCCTTACCTCCATAGCCATTGGAGATCTCTGTTTAATTGAATTTCTTCATTTCACCACACTCTTTTGCTGGAATTCCAGTGTGTATGTGGCTGTTGACATGTTTGTTTAACCTTTTCTTGGTTAGCCCATGTGACACCACGATGGGTGTTAGGTTTTTTTAAAGCTGCTTTCTGCTGCGAATGCTTCTGGCTGTACTGCATAAGTGTCCATGTAAATTCCCCCACTAAAATAGGGACAAGAAAACAGGAGTCCACAGGCCACAGACTGCCCCCGGACAATTTTTTCTAGACCCCAGTGGGTGCAAGTTATAGAGATTGCATTTTTAAATGTCCTCCTTTATGGTGTCCCTGCATCAGGCATGAATTCTGCCCCTGCTCAGAGCTTGGTTTGGAGTGTTCTGGGTTGAGCAGAGCTTTGGTGGCAAACTCGGCACTTTGTGTCTGCTTTTCCCGCTCATTTCCTCCAACTGTGGCAGGATTGTTTTGGTGCCTAGTCTGTCTCTTCTCTCATTGAAGAGATTGAGCTGAATTTTTCTAACTTAATTTTATTGCTTTGTTATCCAGCAAGGGCAGGTGTTACTCTTTTTCTTCTGCATCTTCTTTCCTGCTCTGTTTTGTGCTTGATTTATTTGGTGTTGTTGACCTAGACTGCACCTTTGGGCACCTCAGGGCACATGGCCTTGAAGGGCCCTTTTTGACTTTAAGCACCAGCAGCAAGCCCCCCCCCCCCACCCCCAAAAGCATACCTTGTGTTTATTATGCCTGGGAAAGAGCCATATAACTAACACATGATTGCATTGCCAGAACACATGTGCATGGGGGCGGGTAGGGATGGAAATATTTAATAATACTGATTTTTAAAATTGACTTTAAACATACAAATCCTGTCATATTCAAAATCTGATAAGATTGGTACTGTGACTAGCCTACTTTATAATTAGTGTATTTCATATCATTTTTAAAGTTCGGTCATTTAGGCTGGCTTGTCAACTTTTCTATAAATTACACAAGTTGGTTTTGGTTCAGCCTCATTTTCATAGTAAGTAAAACAGTCTTCCCCAGCAAGGGGCTCTCCAGATGGTTGAACTACAACTCCCAGCAGGCCTCTGCCAGCTATACTGTCTGGAAGAAGGCTAGTGTAAAAATCACCATATTGCATAGAAGTTCTCATCATTGGTTGTTGTATATACGGCACCAAATGTATTATGGACTTCAGTGTTTCTGAACACTGTTCAAAGATGAGAACACCCAGAGTGGGCCATCCCTTCTTTAAAAGGGGGAAGAGTGACAACTGGAGTCCTGGATCTGGCCCTCACTAAAGTGTGCATCACCTGTTTTTCAAATATAAGAGACTGACAGGCGGGGGAGGATCTCAAACAGTAGAATGAGGTTCCCCATCCCACCAAGAATTTCCTCTGTGCCCTCTATAGGGGTATGCATATTTTTGTTAAATCAATTCAGTCTGTGTTTTGTGGACTCTCGGGCCTTTGTTCATTCTGTCACCTACTCATGGACAGAATCTGTTTTGTTTTGATTGCACTAATCTCATTAGCACAAGTGCACATTGGTGCTGTTGGATGTGTATTAGCATTAATGCAAATTAGCACAAATGTCTCCCCCTCCCCCCATGAAAAGCTAGTCTGCAAGTCCACAGAATCCATGTGACTTGGAAAAAGCCAGTCCACAGCTGCAGTATTTACTGGTCAGGCTCATAGAAATCCGAATTCATTTGACTCCATTGCAGATTTCTTCAGTGTCCTTAGATTGATTAAAGCTCCTGATGATGATGATACAGCCAATGTAACAAGAGTGTTCCTGAGCAGTAGGAACAAATAAATGTATGCATGTGTGTGTGTTTATTTATCGGTGTGGTGGTGATTGTGGAAGCACTCCGATGTCCCATGGCTTCTTAAACAACTAGGACTCCAGTATTCCTGTCTAACTTGCCTTCACAGGAGTCAGACACCCGATTCCCTGCTGTCAACCTCCTTATTGCCACCTCTCCCAAAATCAAACAGGAGCATGGAGAACCAGGCGGGGACTGTCGGCCAGCCAATGACTCTCCAGTAAGTGCCTGCATAGGAAATGACTCCTTCTCAGTCATTTCCTCAGGTGGTTTTTTTCTGGACAATTTGAAAATTAGGATAGTGGAATCAGAAAGTTCCTGAACAGAGTTGTTATGTGACAGACCCAAAACGACTGATCTGTAGGAGTGTTATAGAATTGACTTTCTTAAAGAAAAAAAAGGAGTGAAGGCAGTTGTATAAACATCCTGAGCACAACTGGTCCACCGTTCCTTTTCCTGCACCATACCTAGTCTGCTTCCTGTAATATTAGACATTTCCACAAAATGCTTGCTTAATTTCTTCTGTGTACTCCCAGTGAAGAAAAATTCATAGCTTTGTTCTTGTTTTTCAAGTGGCTGCAATCATTAGTTAAGCACAATGTTTACGTCCTGCTAAGTCTTATTAACATGCATCTTTCGTTTTGAGGCAATAGCTGCAGAAGTAGCTATCGTATTTTTCTGTCTATAAGATGCCCCCATGTATAGAATGCCCCCTACTTTTCCTACCGATCTCCAGTGAGCAAGCTGTTGCTGCGCATGTGCTGGCTCGCCCCCCCCCCGTCCCCTTGCCCGTTGCCCCCGTTCCCCCCCCCCCCCACCCCCCCCCTTCCTTCCCCCCTTGCCCCCCCCCCCCGGTGTATAAGATCCACCTCCATTTTTAGGTAAATGTTTTTAAGAAAAAGTTGTGTCTTATATGTGGAAAAATACAGTACTTTCAATGGATGATAACAGAAGTGTCATGAATGGGTTACCTAATCATAAATTTGCTGCATCTCATGAACTCCCGTCCTTTCTTTTATGTCAGTTTAGCCCAATGGTTTGCATCCTCTTCATGGAAGGCATGTAGATATTAAAAGATTAATTGGACTAGATACAATATTACTCTGTAGAAAAATGACACAAGTTGGCATTGTTCTGTTATGCTAGCACACGTTTGCTAAATTTCTTTCCACCTGAAGACTGAATTCCCTTTTGGAGAAGGGATAAGATTCCAGTGGTGGATGGGGTCAAAAATGCCAGGATATTTTAGTTTAACCCTTTAAAGCACCACAACTTTCCTTCTGACTTTTTAGCATTTTGTGTGTCATAAAGCACTTCCTCCATGCCTTGGGTGTCTCCAGATTGTCCATTGTTGGCCCCAAGTCTAAAATGTGTTTTTGATGGATGCTGGCATCCCCCTGTAGCAGTTTGAAGGGGTTTTGTTGTTGTTGTTAGTCGCGAGGTCGTGTCCGACCCATCATGACCCCATGGACAACATTCCTCCAGGCCTTCCTGTCCTCCACCATCCCCTGGAGTCCACTTAAGTCCACCAACTGTTTCAGTGACACCATCTAGCCACCTCATTCTCTCCCATCCCCTTTTTCTTTTGCCATCTATTGTTCCCAGCATTAGGCTCTTCTCCAGAGAGTCCTTCCTTCTCATTAGGTGGCCAAAGTATTTGAGTTTCATCTTCAGTATCTGGCCTTCTAAAGGACAGTCAGGGTTGATCTCCTCTAGGACTGACCAGTTTGATTGCCTTGCAGTCCAAGGGACTCGCAAGGGTCTCCTCCAGCACCACAATTCAAAGGCCTCAATCCTTCAGTGCTCAGCCTTCCTTATGGTCCAGCCATACATTGCAACTGGGAAAACCATAGCCTTGATCATAAGCACTTTTGTCAGCAGGGTGATATCTCTGCTTTTTAGTATGCTGTCTAGATTTGCCATAGCTTTCCTCCCCAGGAGCAAGCATCTTTTAATTCCTTGGCTGCAGCCCCCGTCTGTGGTGACCTTGGAGCCCAGGAAAATAAAATCTGTCACTACCTCCATTTCTTCCCCATCTATTCGCCAGGAAGTGAGAAGACCAGATGCCATGATCTTAGTTTTCTTAATGGTGAATTTCAAGCGAACTTTTGCACTCTCCTCCTTCAGCCACATCGAGAGGCTCTTTAGTTCCTCTTCACTTTCTGCCATTAGAATGGTATCATCTGCATATCTGAGGTTGTTGATATTTCTCCCAGCAATCTTAATTCCAACTGGAGATTCATCTAGCCCTGCCTTTCTCATGATGTGCTCTGCATATAAGTTAAATAGGCAGGGCGACAGTATACAGCCTTGCTGAACTCCTTTCTCAATTTTGAACCAATCAGTGGTTCCGTGTCCAGTTCTCACTGTTGCTTCTTGACCCGGATACAGGTTTCTCAAGAGACAAATAAGATGGTCTGGTACTTCCATCTCCTTAAGAACTTGCCACAATTTGTTGTGATCCATACAATCAAAGGCTTTAGCATAGTCAATGAAGCAGAAGTAGATGTTTTTCTGGAATTCCCTAGCTTTCTCCATGATCCAGCGTATGTTGGCAATTTGATCTCTAGTTCATCTCCCTCTTTGAATTCCTGCCTGTACTTCTGGTAGTTCTCGGTACAGAACTACCAGAGCCTAGCTTGTAGGATTTTGAGCATAACTTTGCTAGCATGTGAAATGAGTGCAATGGTGTGGTAGTTTGAACATTCTTTGGCATTGCACCTCTCTTGGATCGGAATGTAAACTGCAATTTTCCAATCCTGTGGCCACTGTTGAGTTTTCCAAATTTGCTGGCATATTGAGTGTAGCACTTTTACTGCATCATCTTGTAAGATTTTGAATAGTTCAGCTGGAATACCATCACCTCCACTAGGTTTGTTGTTGCTCAGACTTCCTAAGGCCCATTTGACTTCACATTCCAGGATGTCTGGCTTGAGGTCAGTGACCACCACATCGTGGTTATCAGGGACATTAAGCTCTTTCTTGTATAGTTCCTCTGTGTAATCCTGCCACCTCTTCTTAATCTCTTCTGCCTCTGTTGGGCCCCTGCCATTTTGGTCCTTTATCATGCCCATCTTTGCATGAAAGGTTCCCTTCATATCTCCAATTTTCTTGAAGAGATCTCTGGTCCTCCCTATTCTATTGTTTTCTTCTGTTTCTTTGCACTGTTCATTTAAGAAGGCATTCTTATCTCTTCTAGCTATTCTCTGGAATTCTGCATTCAATTGGGTGTATCTTTCTCCCTTGCCTTTCACTTCCTTTCTTTCCTCAGCTATTTGTAAAGCTTCCTCAGACAGCCATTTTGCTTTCTTGCATTTCTTTTTCTTTGGGATGGGTTTAGTTGTTACCTCTTGTGCAATGTTGTGAACCTTCGTCCATAGTTCTTCAGGCACTCTGTCTATCAGATCTAATTCCTTAAATCTATTTGTCACCTCTACTGTATATTCATCAGGAATATGATTTAGGTCATATCTGAGTGGCCTAGTGCTTTTCCCTACTTTCTTCAATTTAAGCCTACATTTTGCAACGAGAAGCTCATGATCTGAGCCACAGTCGGCTCCTGGTCTAGTTTTTACTGACTGTATAGAGCTTCTCCATCTATGGCTTCAGAGCACATAGTCAGTGTGATTTCTGTGTTGACCATCTGGTGATGTCCATGTGTAGAGTCGTCTCTTGGGTTGTTGGAAAAGAGTGTTTGCTATGACCATTGTATTCTCTTGACATAATAGAGAACTGCTCCCAGTACTGCTTTTCCTACTCTTTTATTGACTATGAAGGCTACTCCATTTCTTCTGAGGGATTCTTGCCCGCTGTAATATACCTGATGGTCATCTGAATTAAATTCACCCATTCCTGTCCATTTTAGTTCACTGATTCCTAAGATGTCGATGTTCAGTCTTCTCATTTCTTGTTTCACCACATCCAGCTTGCCTTGCTTCATGGATCTTTCATTCCAGGTTCCTATGGAGTATAGATCTTTGCAGCATCAAACTTTTCTTTCACCACCAGATATATCTGCAACTGAGTATCCTTTCGGCTTTGACCCAGTCAATTTATTCTCTCTGGTGCTACTAGTACTAGCCCTCTGCTCTTCCCCAGTAGCATATTGGACACCTTCTGCCTGAGGGACTCATCTTCCGGCATCATATCTTTTTTCCTTTTGGTACTGTCCATGGGGTTTTCATGGCAAAGATGCTGGCGTGGGTTGCCATTTCCTTCTCCAGTGGATCACGTTTTGTCAGAGCTCTCTGCTATAACCTTTCTGTCTTGGGTGGCCGAGCACAGCATACCTCATAGATTCATTGAGATACACAAGCCCCTTCGCCACGACAAGGCAGTGTTCCATGAAGGAGTGAAGGGGTTTGTAGCTCATTTTAATTTCCACTCTTCACTTACATTTTAATTATTCCTTCTAAGCAAATGTAAACCTCCCTTGTGACTTCCAGTGTAGTGCTGTCTATGTTGACTTAGATGTAAATCACACTGTGGGCCCCACTTCCTAGTAGGTGTGTTTAGCATTGCAGATGCAGAAACTAGAACTTGGGTAGTCTTGCCTCCCCTCCCCTCCATCTTGTAATCTTATGTGTGGGGATCCACTCTTCTCCTCTCAGCAGACTTGTCCGAAAAGGGGCTGGGATGCCTAGAAGCCAAACTGATCCTCCTGTCTCTATGTTGCCTCAGGTGTCAGCTGGGCTTCCTCAGTTTAAGAGGGCACGGGGGACACAGGGCACAGAGGTGGTGGTTCTGGATGATGAAGAGGATGATGAAGTGGAACAGCTGCAGCAAATGCGCCCCCCAGTGGTGAGTGGTGAAGCTCTTTGGGTCAAGTGTCTCAGGAACTGGAAATCCTTGGGTTTTGTCTTTGTAATGCTGGGAGAAGATTAAAACCTGCCCAAATTCTTGGGGTGAGCAAGAGCAGTGGGCAGGAGGAAGCAGTGGTGGAGCTTATGCTAAGGCCTGAATGGTGGGTGGGTTCCAGTTGGGTTCTGTGTGTCTTGCTCATATAATCAAGCACTGTGTGTCACAGAGCAGGCCTTTTATAAACTGGAGGTTTTTTATTTAAGGTTATGGGTTCAGTCCAGTGTTGCTAGTCATGTAGTTTGATCTGGGCACACCTGGAATTGCCAAACAGTGACCTTCTTGAACACCTTTCATAAGAAGGGGATCCTTGTGATGGACTGATACCTGTTGCAGCCATGGAGTTTTAAAACTGAAAAAAACATGGCTTTAAAACTGATTTCACCCAAGGGGGTTGTTCCCCCTTCATATTGTGGGGTTTGGTAACTCATGGACCCAGGTGGTCAGCCCCGGTGTGCTAGATGTCCCAAGCTAACAAGGAGCAAGGACTGAGCAGGCTTGTAATAGGCTGCAGTCTCTCAAGCCCTCATCTTGGTCAGATGCTTAGGGCAGAATAACTGCAGTTCATGCTTTCAGTGGAGACTCAGAAACTCTCCAGGCACATCCAAAGACTGAAATACTGAATCAGTAGAGTCTCAGGTCTACCAGAAATGTGTAAATGCATGTAAAATATTACTGCTTTTGGTCCCAGAATCCGGACCATAATTACATAATTGGAATTAAGGATGTCTATGCTATGTGGTATAAACTGGGGGAAATGGCAGCACATCCGGGATGGGTTGGTTTTCCAAGGAGCATGTTAGTGGGTTTGGGGGAAGTTGTATGCCAGCTCCTTCCCCCACAGTTGAAATTCCAGATGCGGGACTAGAAAGCAGAGCTGAACTGATGTGGAACCAGACCTTCCTAGGTCAAGGGACCATGTTGTTAGCAAGTGGTGAAGGGAGAAGGGATGAGCCATTTCTTTTGTTTGCCCTTCCCCAGATAATGGAGATCTACAGCCTGGGCGGAGTGCAGCCCCTCACCCAGCTGGATGGTGTTCTGCGAGAGTTCCTGGCTGAACTGAACGAGATCCCTCTCCCGGCTCACTGGGAGGTGCTGCCCCCGCTGGGTGGCCCTGACCTGCGCCTCGTGCAGCACTCCAAACACTCCACCATGTCGGCGGCAGTCATCCACATTCGCCCGGGCCTTTTCTTCCACGTGGTGGTGCGAGATCTGCCTGTGCCCCCCGAACACGAACTCTACACCAGCCACCCTGCCCGCCTCACCACAGTGGATGAGGTGGTGGAACTCATCTGTGATCTGGAAGCCTACCGGCTGTGCTCTGGCTGGCCTGCAGGCTGGCACGCTGGCGAACGGTCCGAGGCCTGCAATGTCCTTGTGTACTCAGGCTGCTGCCAGCAGTGCCAGCTCAACCCCTGGCCATCAGGAAGTGGGACCCATTGAGGACCAAGCTGGGCAGTGGGATTTGGGGACAGGACTCAGCCCTGTGGGGCAGCAAATAGGCAGAAGTTTTATTTTGACACTGGAAATGGCTTGGATATCTAAAAGGATCATTCCTTGCCGTAAATAGCTTTATATCTCCCCCCCCCCCCCCCCCCGCATTCAATAGCTTGGCACAAAAATTCATATTCCTCTTGTTACAGTCTTCTGTGTCTTGTCTGTCTGTCTCTCTCCTGGTAAGCTACTTCTGCCTTCCTGGCATAGAGAGAAATGTTTTGTTCAAGGTCTTGCTTCTGTTCACTTGCCTTCTGCCAGAGAGTTGCAGCGTGGCTGGTAGCACATTGCAGCAGCTTGTGCTGATTGCTAGTTCCCTTTTTAATATCCCTACACGCTTTGCAGAGTAGCACTATATGTTGTTAAGATGGGAGTGTGGAGACAGTTTATGCAACATTTTGGCCTTGCTTGACTCCACAGGAAAGATAGGATTTAAGAGTAGGATTCCCTTCTTAGAAGAGTCCGGCTGATTGCAGCCTGCCACTTTGTTCCCCCAGATGCATCTGAAAATGAAATGATCATCTTGGGCATGTTTTTAATTGCTTCAAGGTTACTCTGGGTGATGAATTCTATTTTGAGGACCAGGGAGATGTTTTGTTTGGGGAACAGGGAGGATGGCACAGATAGATGCTGAGAGATTCCAGCGTGTCCCGTTCAGGGAAGTTCTACAGAAGCCATAGCTGTATGTCACTTGCTAACCTGTGGTTTTGTTTTGCGTCTTCAGCGTGGGTGGTGGTGGCAGCAGCAACAGCAAACATCCCTGGGCCTTTCCCACATGCCTCTTGCAGTCAGTTGTGTGTGTGCATGTGTGCGTGTGTGTGCGCGCGTGTGCGAACATCTTTTCTCTTGGAAAAAAGAGTGAAAGAATCCTAAATGAATGATCAAATCAGAACTGGTCTCTATTTTTTTTAACGTATTAAAAATTTTAATGAGCAAGCTTGGTTTTGGTGTCTGTGTCTCTTTTGACGTTAGTCTTTTGACCAGTTGATGTGAATTACCAAAAAGCAGAACAGTCAGTGAAATTGTGGGATGCGCCAATTGCTCCTCCTCCAACCTGCTACTTTCCCTGTCCTACCATTAAGAGAAAACTTTAGTTTTGCAGAAGCTGGCTTCCATGTGATTGCCCATATTCTGTCCTTGGGAATATGTTCCCAGAGGGATGTGTCACATTGGGCACAACTGTAACTTCTCCCAAGACAAGAGCACAGAGTTTTTTCAGTCCGAGAGCCAAATTCCCTATCAGAGAAGTCTTCTGGGGTTGCATTCCAGTCAGTGGTGGACCAGTCTGAAGGCAAAAGGGGGAAGGCCAAGCATAGCAGAGCCTAAAGCTCTTTCTGCTGGTCACCTCAGGCTTGAAAACATGTGAATAATTGTGTGGTGCTTTTGAAATCCTACAGAATCTGGCATTCAAGAAGTCACAAGCCTATGCATGTTTAGGGAGAAGAAAATGCAGCAACTCTCAGTATTTTCAATTAAAAGAAAGCTAGCACATGTATGTTTATTCATACTAAGAAGTGCCCACTAGAGGGAAGCAGTATAATGAATGTTCAGCACTTCAGTATTAGTTTAATTCTTGAGGATCTTTGCATGTGGGTGAAATATGGGTATGGCATCTTTGTATACTGGTGGGATCAAGAATGAAATTTCACAAAATATTTTGGGGTAATTTGTGCAGCGGATCCCATGAAATTTTAGCCTTTGGCATGCCAACTTTTCATGATGACTTTAATCCACATAAAACACATATTTACTACATACTATATCCACATACTTGCAAAAGACATAGATGCTTAGAATTAAATTGGGCCCAGGATTTAGTTGGTAATTTTGTTGCCACTATTATTAAACAATTGTAAGTCAACTCTTCAGTCTGTCAGATCTATCTTTTGGCTACTTCTGCTGCAGGAGGCAGTCAATGTTAAGGAGGCACATGATAGTCTATGCAAGTAGCAGCCTTCTCTGCATTGTTCTGTACTGTGAAGGAACTGTTTTCATGCATGATTTTAACTTGAATTGCATTAGCAATGCTATATACTTCACAGTATGCCACAAATAGAACAGGAATCTAGGTTTCTGGGTAAGGTTTGTCCATAAAATTGGTATGTGTCTGTAACCTTGTTCATATTCCTGTCCTATAATATCATCACAGGTATTAATTTCAGCCCTAGGTAGGGGAAAAACCAAATAGCTCTGCTCAAAGACTGATTTACAAGGTACAGAAATTCCAACTGCTGAGATCCTAAAGAGTAATTTATATCTTAGGCTTATTGTCTGTCAGAACCCAGGACACCAGGAGGTTCTGAGCAAAGTGGTGTGGTTATTTGCAGCTGGGAGAATAGCCACCTTGCGACTGGGAGTTTAGCATCACCCCACAGATCAGTCAAGAAGGAGGGGGGAATAAAGGAACCAAGGTTGGGGAGGGTGGTGTTTTTGTCCTCCCCGCTGAGTTGCCTGTCCATGGCGAAGAAGACCTGATACTTCCTGGGCAAGACTGGGACTTGGGTACAGCAGTTCCTTTGTAGAGAAATAGCAGCATAGTACTCACTTTCTCATTTTCTCTGACCTGCAGAGCAACATGTTTTGGTGGGCATAGGGAGTGAACCCAGCTTTGTGTTTGTCATATAACAACTTGCTTCTATCTACTTTTCCTTGTCCCTTTTCCTTTTTTGTGAAACTCCAGCCCTTCTCTTTTCACTCCTGTTTGGATCCTTTCATAAATGTCTTTGATCCCCTTGAAGAGTGCTTCAGTGAGTCACATGCTAATTCTAGTGCCTTGGCCATAGGAGTGCACAGGAGTTGAGAAGAAAGCCCCAAGGGTTAAAAGAGGTTCCCCTCCAGTTTAACACAAAAAATAAAATACCAATTTCCACATAAAAGAAGTTTACATGTTTATTTCAGGCTTATTACTGTTTAGTACTAATATTTGTTCAGTAATGGATTTCAATTTTTTTTTCAGAGATAATAGCTTACATTTTAAACAACATACGTGCATGTACATTCATTTAAAATTATGTACGATAATTGGATTTCATAATACATTGTGAACATGCTTGTCACTTCTTTTGTGGTTATCTGTTTCTATTGGGACCATTCTCTTTTGAAGTGGAGAATATTCATCGGAGAACAGTGTTCAAAAATGTAAAACTCATTTATTTCCAAATGTGTGGATGTGAGAGGATGGATTCATTGTCAATAAATGCAGTAGGTATCATCCCAGCATGTCCATGGCAAGTTAGATGCATTCAACTGAAAATTGTCAATTTGGTAATCAAATCAAATCCTGCTTTACCATTCATCTTCTGAATGCTCCTTGAGAAGAACAGTAGAGTTTGAAGGACCACCAGCAGGGAGAGTGGAGTTCATGGGACCAGTGGTTGGAAGGCTGGAGTTTGCGGACTCCTTGATTGGTGAAGCAGAATTTGGAGGAGCATTGATAGGGTGGGTAGAGTTTGGGGGTTCATTGAAAAAGACAGTGGATTTGGTGAGACCATTTTCTGCTAGGGTAGAGTTTAGGAGCTCCTTGATCGTGACAGGAGGTGCTGGAGGACCCTTGGTGGGGAGGGTGGTGTTTGCTTGCGCCTTCAATGGATTTGTAGGTTCTAGAGGACCCTTGGTGAGAAAAGTGGTACCTGTAAGATTTCTTGCTGAAAGTGTAGTGTTGGGCCTGTGGTCAGCAGCAGCAGTTGTTACTGGTGCCGGCTGGCCGTAGGTGAGGGTGACTTCAGGCTCACACTCTTCGACATACTGCCTTAGATCTTGTCCTCTGCAATGTTGCCTCCAGGCTCTCCTGTAATGAGAAAACCTTGGTCACAATATTACTGGCCATTCAACTCAATAAATCCTTAGCTGGGAAGACAAAAAGCTCTGTCATGCCCTATTTTAGAATAGAGAGGCCTGAAGTATCTGCCAGCACAGCGTGTAATATGTATTACATCCACGTAATGTTCAAGCTATATGGTCAAGATCAGTGCCCTGCCTGCCTGAACTACCCCCAAGCAACACCCTCCCTACCCAATTCTGTTCCATGATTTTTTGGGAGGAACAGGAGCTGTGAGTCTCCTTCCTTTAAAAGCTCTAGTTCTTTGCACCAATGAGCTATAAGCTTAATAGATGTAACCCCCCCCAAAAAGGAAACTTAAAGGACTGATTCACTTGCTTGCAGCACCCTTCTGGCTTCTCTGCTTCTGAATTGCATTTAGGTATGACACAAGATCACATTTTCAACACAGTGGATATGGAATTCACCAGCATGTGCCCCTGCAGAAGCCAATGCATTTTGCAGAAAGAGAGTGACGGAAGGGGCTTGAATGCAGCTCAGTGCCTCATCTCAGTTGTTTCGAGGCTGGTTGTAGGTATGTTGTTAGAGGGAAGCCCTTTGAACAGCAATCTGGGAAGCCTAGCTAGAGGCAGCATGGAGCTTCCAGCCTTCATCTAGATGCTTTGGATTCACTGACCCCATCCAGAATGGCCCATGACCATGAATTCTGGGAGTTGCAGTGCAAACCATTGAAAGGTTGACATGCTGGGGAAACTAGGCTCTGGCAGTGGTGTACTCTTGGAACCATAGGTTCTTTGTAGTCCATGCCACTGCTAGGCTGCAGGGTCCTGACAAAACCAAGGATGCTTCTGACACATGGCCCTATCTCCTACTTGGGTCTAGTGGTTAGACTATTGGATGGGGACTTGGGAGACCTGGGTTTTAGTCCCCACTTGGCCATGAAGCTCTCTGGGGGCCTTTAGGTCAATCACTGACTCAGCCTCACCTACTTCACAGGGTTGTTGTGTGGATGAAATGGGAAGGAGAAGGCTAGTCCCCTGAGCCACTGTGAGTCCTTTGCAGAAAGAAAAACAGTGTGATGTAAATGTCAATAAATAACAAGGACCCTCCTTCAGTCTCAGTGGAGAGGCCAGGCTATTTCTGATGACAGAGATGGAAGATTCCCTTCCCCGCATTCCCTGTGCATGCCAGAGGATGCCTGGAGCAGGGCTTGGGCGCAGTGATACACAATGACCTGCTGCAGAGGCAAGCCACGGTTTGTGGCCTTGCATAGAAAGAGAACTACCAACCTGCAAGGAGTTCTCTGCAGTTGCTTTCCGTTTCCTCCCGCTCCCCATGCAGCATATATGAAGTGGCATAAACGGGGGAAAACATGATTTGCTTACCATGCGGCAAAGCCGTTGCTTTCTTGTATCACTTGCTTTGCGCATTCAATGTCATCTGTAATGTTGTCATCTTGGAGCGCTAGAACAGAGACAAGACGGAGTGAGGAGGCAGGACAGTCAGAAAGGGAGGTCCTACGAACAGGCTGCCAGGAGGTATTTATCTCAGAGAACGTGGTAAGGGTTGCAGGAAGGAAGACTAAAAGAGGCACATAGCATTATGGGGTTGCAGCAATGAGAGGGTGCTCTCCTTGATAAGAGGGTCTTGAAGAACAATAACCATCAGGCAGGAGATGCAGTCCACTTCCTTCAGGATCCAAAGGGCTTGCAGGAGATCCAGTCGGTGCTCTTCTTCCATCTGACCTTTCCTTACAGAACCATTTGGACTCTTGATGAAAAGCTTCATTTGTCCAGTTGTTTGCTATATTCATGTTTTATTTATTTGTACCATTTATATCCCATTCGTACCATTTTTTTCCTACAACAAGCTCCAAGTGGCTTACATCATTCTCCTCCTGCTCTCAGTCTGAACCCCATAACAACAACCCTGTGGGGTAGGTTCTGCTTGTTTACTTTTTCTCCTGCATGGTGTACAGGTCACGTATTTATTGTGATCAATTAATCAGCATATAGAAAAGCAAATGAACAGGAGTCAAAAGGATTATTAAACTGAAAACAAATAGTAGCTCAAATCACCCTTAGGTTAGAGCCTGGCAGATTTAATCATTGCAGCATAAATTTTAGTAGCTTTAAGAGCGTCGTGCCCTTTACATCAG
Source organism: Varanus komodoensis (assembly GCF_004798865.1). Classification (NCBI taxonomy): domain Eukaryota; kingdom Metazoa; phylum Chordata; class Lepidosauria; order Squamata; family Varanidae; genus Varanus; species Varanus komodoensis. The sequence goes on from NW_025335606.1 coordinate 18,971,694, forward strand.
AAAGGAATAAATAATTAGGAAAGGCCTCTGGATGTCCTGGCAAATCAAACAAAATTGGATTAATAAAACTGCTTTATCTATCCTGATAAAGAGAGCAATATAAAAGAATATGAGACAATCTTTTGCTTTCCCTTTACCTTCAGGGACACTTACAATCAGTATAAGGAAGTGTCCAATATCTGCTGTCGTATTGCTGAAAGAGGGAATTACAATGAGCAGGTGGAAAGGCTCTGTTGTGTCTTTGTACTGAAAGTGAGGCCAGATAATCTGCCAGAGGAGAGGGGCTGTTGTTAGATGTTGTCTCTTATAGACCACCCAGCTTTGGCAGTGGGAAAGTATAGAAATGAAATGAAATGAAATGAAATGAAATGAAATGAAGCAGCAACAGCAGCAGTGCCCTGGCTGTCTCATGCCCCACGGGAAATTTCCAGGGAAAAATCCAAGAATGTTGATTAATTGTGTTGGACCATGTGGATTTAAGGCCATTCTGGAGAATTAATAGGGTAGGCTGAAGGAAAGCTTCAACCAGAAATCAATGATAGAAATCCAAGTCCTAGTTTTGACCTTTGGGAGACTGGCCTTGAGGTGTAAGATTATACTGGAAAGGCAGAGTGATGCTTGTGAATTTGCTCTCGGAAATTTAGGGTGCCTCAAGAGGAGTGAAACTGAACATTGACCAATTTGTGCCCTGTACAACAGTTGGGGTTTCACTTTGGCTTTAAAAGTGTTATTGCTGCTGGCATGTAATGGCTGCCTCTAATTAAAAACAAATTGATATGGCACAAGGATTCCCATGAGTTGTCTGAGTAATAAAATTCACATGCCCCTTCTGTCCTCCATTAATTTAGAAGAAGACACTGAAATATTTAAAGCCCTTAACCTATTCTATTGTGGACCATGACATAACTTCAGTCTTTTAGTGAACATCACTACTTTTGTTTTTGGATACTTTATATGAAGATTTAATTATGAAAATACTGTGTCAAGGCCTGTAAAGCTCTCCTCAGACCAATAATAAGAATGCAACTATACCCCACCTTTCTTCCTCAGGCAAGGAGCCCAAGGCAGCTTACAAGGTTCTCCTCTACATTTTATCCCCACAACAAGAACCCTGTGAAGAAGGTTGGGCCAAGAGACAGAAGAAGGTGTGGCCAATTGGCTGAGACCCTGGACTGGAATAATCCACAGGGCAACCTTTCCCTGAAGGTCCCATTTGTAGAGGGTGGCCACTTACACATTGCAAGAATGTCTCCCCAAAGATTTGCATGGCATTTGCATATGCTAATTTTTGTGTCTTCACATTTAGAACTAATTATTATAATTTACATAGAAATGTAGAGCATCTCACTCTAGTGTGATCAGAAACTAGTGTGTCTGCATGGCCTGCTATCCATGTGTGAATTGTGGATGTGCAACACTTCTTATGGTCTTTTGGGCTTCTGTATACAAGTCATTTTAATGAAACTTCTGGTTCCAGATTCTTTGTGAGACTAAGACTGGTTATTCTGTAAGGTGCTTTTCTCCACAGGTTTTCTCTTGCTCTGCCTTCCACTCAACCACCCCAAGATGGCGCTGTACAATGGCTATACCCAGTGCTATACCCAGATTCACCACAGTTCCTTGAACTAAAAAGAATCTGTGGAAATGCTTGGAAAGGCCCTGGAGGATGACAAGTGTGTAGAGTGACTGAAAACTACTCTGAGTGACAAATTATGCATGCAAAACACACTGTGTAGAGACACCCTTTCTCTTTACACTTGAATTAGATAGGACAACCTTCAAGTAAAGGGCATTTTTAAGACACTCCTCTGTAAAAGAGGTCACCTAGTCACCCAAGAGTGTTTGGAAATGCATCTGCAGTTTCTTTCATCAGTGCCAAAGAGAGAGTTATGGTGGGACATTCTCCTTGTGTACAGATACACAAGCACAGTAATGGATAAAATTACTGTGCTTGTCTATCTTTAATCATAACAGAAAAGTGCGTTGTAGAGATGCAATTTCTTACCTTCACAGCTTAAGTTGCAGTAGTTGCGTGCATATGGCATTTTGGAATCATTACACCACCACCTTGAACTGAGTAAGAAAATCCCATGATTGCTTGCTTCTGGTCCCTCATTGAGAGCTGCTGTGTTGAAGCCGCTACTGTGAAACACCAAACAAATCCCTAGTAGGAAGGAAAGCCAGTGTGAGTTCCTCCCCACAGAACTCTAGCAGGTACCAACTAATAAGAGGTATTAACTGGTACATGCATTTTCTGTTTGACTGGGAAAGAGGAGTGGTTAGTCTTACAAAGATCAATTAGGGAAGGAAAGGCATCTCTCTCCTCTAGCTGAGCCTCATCTTGAGGACTGCATCCAGTTCTGGGCACCACAGACGGATGCAGATAAACTGGTGAAGGACAACAAAGATGATCTGGGGACTGGAAACTAAGTCCTGTATGGAAAGATTGAAGGAAATAGGCATGTTTAGCCTTGAGAAGAGTAGGGAAGATATGACAGCATTCTACAATTTCTTGAAAGGCTGTCACAAAGAGGAAGGACAGGATCTCTTCACAATCATCCCAGAGTGCAGGACATGAAATAACAGGCTCAAGTTTATTTATTTGAAATATTTATATGCCATCCTTTATGGCAATGTCTCAGGACAGCTTAAAACATTACAGGAAGTTACAGGAAGTCAGATTCCAGCTGAACATCTGCTGGCTATTAGAGCACTATGTCAGTGGGATCACCACTAAGGTGGTGGTGAGCTTTCCCACTGGAGGTGTTCAAGATGTAGCTGGACAGCCATCTGGTGTAACTTGAGGTCCTGCATTGAGCAGGGGGTTCTACACAATGCTCTTATTGGCTGTTTCTAACTATCCAATTCTATGATTCTCTTCCTCTACCTCTCTCCTCTGGGGGTCCCAAATTTATGCAGATCAGCTTTTGATTTACAAACTGCAACCCACCAAAGTCTAAGGTTCACAGTCATGGCTGTCTTGGGTGAGGGGGCTGCTGCTCCCATGTGGGGAGGTGGCCATGTGAGGATCCTCAGTGGGTGCTGATCTCTTGCACACATCGAATTTGATCATGAACCCTGCAATGGAGGGGGATCGTTGCTATGCACACATTTATTGCCTATTTGCATGTTTTAATCAAGTAGCTATGCATTTAAATTCCTAACTGAACTTTGGAAGTTGATTCAAAAATATCCAGATTGAGGCAGAATTCCCACTCTGACCCACCAAGTTTAGCCAGCAGAAATCACAATAGAGGACAGTGCCAATGTGGATGCTGTTGAAGGACACTTAGAAGCACCTGAGATCTTGTGACAAAACCTCATGCCCAGAGATGTTGTGGGTCAGGTCTGTCATCATGAACCCAGCAGGCATGGAGCTCTTCTCAGCTGATACTGGCTTAACTCTCAGAATCCTCAAGCAAATCTTGATCTTTCTATCCCATGTGGATAAAGTCTGAAACTTACTCTCTGAGGTGGGATCCTGAGCTGGCCATGAGAGTTATAAAGGCTCGGGCAGATAGGCAGAACAAAACAAGGGGCACTTACACTCTGCTATTGTGGTTCCAGCAAACCCCTCCAAGTCATTTTCCTTCAGGATAGCTGTTAGGTCGCATCTGTCAATGATGATCGCACTGGTCTTGACCACTCCAGTAAGGAAGAAAAGAAACACAGGTGTCTTCATCTTGGTAGTGATGGTGGTCATGAAAGAGCTGCATGTTTCTTTATACCTTGCAGGGAAGAGGTGGAGCTCCCCAACTGCTTTTCCATTGGAGATGCCAAGTGCTGGTGCCACCTTGAAGAAATGGCCAGCTCCTGTCACTGATCACTGGAACACATGCACATATGCTCCTTTAAAACTGATGCAGTCCAATGCTTCTCTGCTATGCGACCCACAGTGATGGACGTGCAAGCTGCCCATAATGCTAGCCAGTCCACTCCTTGTGAGCCCATGCCAATCTGCAGTTGTTCTGTAGAAGAAAGAATGGTGGCAAGCACCTATTGTCATATCACTCACAATGCCACTGGGGCTTGAAAAGCTTCTATATTAATTGTATTGTTTTGATAGTTTAATACCATTTATTAAAAAGAAAGAAGGAAGGAAGGAAAAGCTTCTATGAGCAAAACATTCCACTTCTTCCCAGAGATTCCAGCAGTCTGAAGTGGAACAAACTGGTTATTCTTTGCATTAGATCACCAAACCAAAATAAATGGCCAGCAGGTCCCCCCTCTTTGGGCCTATTTCTTATGATGAACCACCCTGAGAACTTTGTTATGAGGGTGGGGGTTGGCTGTCAGCACTGTGAAGAAATACGTATGTGTTCCTGAATGTTTACTTCCATCAGTCACTACTTCTCAGAGTTATTATGCTTGTGATCAGTGGTGCAGGGTGGGTAGGCTCTGAGGACCCACGTTTGGGATCCCGCAGCTCTGTGCCACCCCCAGTTTCGCTGGTGAACACTCAGACAGTGGCAGGTGCAGAAACAAACCACGTTTTAATCCCATGCTCAGTGTTATCTAATAAAGTTCAAAAGGCAAAATTGCTCAGAGAATCCCCCTTTTAATCAGGGGTGGCAAACTGTTTAATTTTCTTTATGTCAGGACTGTAGAAGCAGTTTCAATGCATGGCCTGGCCATGGGAAGCTGGAAGAGAAATATTTCATAGAATCATAGAATAGTAGAGTGGGATGGTGCCATGAAGGCCATCGAGTCCGACCCCCTGCTGTTGCAAGACACAACATTACACCATCCCACTCAAATGGCTGCCCAGTTTCTTTTAGAATGTCTCCAGTGTGGGAGAGCCCACCACCTCTCTAGGCAACTGCCTGCCTCAAAACTGAAGTTCTGAAGTTCTGCACTTGGCCATAAAGCATCACCTCTGATTGTGATTAAAGTGGGACCAGCTGAAGCTTGCTATTTAAGCAATGGCAGCAGCAGGAACAAACCTGTAAGAAGCCAAGCCTGCAACCTGCTTGTCTGCAGTTCACACCAAGGCTGTAGACAGCACAGTCACAAGTCACTTTGTCACAGGCTCACAGCATTGCTCATGAATGAGAAATGTATTATGTCTCTGCCTAAGGAATAGCCATTATTTCTACATGTGGGACCATGAACACATGCACCTTCTGTGCAAACTGGCATATTTTAAAGCATTCATTTGATGGTGTGGTTCTTCATTTTAGGCACTATATAAGTGACCCTACAAAGATAACAGAACTGTTACTAATCGTTCCTAATAGCTGCTTTCACCTATTTATAAACAGTTACTCTTCCCGTCTTCAGGTGTGAAAAGTCAGTGCCTTTTGACTGATGATGTTTGGATGTTCATGTGTGGCTTTCTGTTCTCCTGGCTGGATGCTCAAACATAGAAAGGCCTGCTGTGGATAGCCCATTCTACATTTTTAGATGGTGGTTAAGAAGATAGCTGACCATGAGGAAAGCGGAGCACATGAGCACATGGCATGCCCTCAGTCTCCTGAATGTCATCAGGAACTTGGAAACACTAAGCCTGTGTGGAAATCTCCTTCCTGGACACAGGTAAATGGGCAAATTCATGTGATATGGCCTTTTCTGCAGTGGCCCACATTTCTGCAACAGGTTGCCATTGGGCCCTGCTAGGCCCTATCAGTAAAACTTATAGGAAGGACAAAGATTGCTCTGTTTTCTCTGACCTTCTGCTGATTCTATTCTGTTGAACTGTTCTGACTTGTATAGGCAAGTTTGAGTCCTGTCTAGGCCAAGTAAATTGAGGCTGCCATACCTAATATCATGAGAAGAAAATCATGTAGGGAAAGTCAAAGGTAGAAAAAGAAAAAGAAGGCCAAATTTTAGATGGACTGGCTCCATAAAGGGAGCCACAGTCTTGAATTTATGAGAGCTGAGCAGAGATGTCATGAATAGGACATCTTGGGGAGGCTTCATTCATAGGGTTGCCTTGAGTTGGAGACAATTTGAGTACATGTAGCAATAACAACAAAAGCCAGGTGTTTTCCTTGGATTACTTAGATTTTTATGCCTCCCACCCCAGTTTTATCACTGCATGGGATTTAACAATACGGGATTTTACTTTTGAAAGTTGCCATGGGAGAGGCTCTGAAATGTGACCGAGAACTGTTCTATGGGCTATAAAAAATGGTATCATCTGCATATCTGAGGTTGTTCATATTTCTCCCAGCAATCTTAATTCCAACTGGTGATTCATCTAGCCCTGCCTTTCTCATGATGTGCTCTGCATATAAGTTAAATAGGAAGGGTGACAGTATACAGCCTTGCCGAACTCCTTTCTCAATTTTGAACCAATCAGTGGTTCCGTGTCCAGTTCTCACTGTTGCTTCTTGACCAGGATACAGGTTTCTCAAGAGACAAATAAGATGGTCTGGTACTCCCATCTCCTTAAGAACTTGCCACAATTTGTTGTGATCCACACAATCAAAGGGCATAGCATAGTCAATGAAGCAGAAGTAGATGTTTTTCTGAAATTCCCTAGCTTTCTCCATGATCCAGCTTATGTTGGCAATTTGATCTCTAGTTCCTCTCCCTCTTTGAACTCCTGCCTGTACTTCTGGTAGCTCTCGGTCCACATACTGCTGGAGCCTAGCTTGTAGGATTTTGAGCATCACTTTGCTAGCATGTGAAATGAGTGCAATGGTGTGGTAGTTTGAACATTCTTTGGCATTGCACCTCTTTGGGATGGGAATGTAAACTGACCTTTTCCAATCCTGTGGCCACTGCTGAGTTTTCCAAGTTTGCTGGCATATTGAGTGTAGCATTTTTACTGCATCGTCTTTTAAGATTTTGAATCGCTCAGCTGGAATACTGTCACCTCCACTAGCTTTGTTGTTGCTCAGACTTCCTAAGGCCCATTTGACTTCACATTCCAGGATGTCTGGCTTGAGGTCAGTGACCACCACATCGTGGTTATCAGGGACATTAAGCTCTTTCTTTATAGTTCCTCTGTGTAATCTTGCCACCTCTTCTTAATCTCTTCTGCCTCTGTTAAGTTCTTGACATTTTGGTCCTTTATCAAGCCCGTCTTTGCATGAAACACGTTCCCTTCATATCTCCAATTTTCTTGAAGAGATCTCTGGTCCTCCCTATTCTATTGTTTTCTTCTATTTCTTTGCACTGTTCATTTAAGAATGCATTCTTAACTCTTCTAGCTATTCTCTGGAATTCTGCATTCAATTGGGTGTATCTTTCTCCCTTGCCTTTCACTTCCCTTCTTTCCTCAGCTATTTGTAAAGCTTCCTCAGACAGCCTTTTTGCTTTCTTGCATTTTTTTTTTTTTTGGGATGGTTTTAGTTGCTGCTTCTTGTACAATGTTGTGAACCTCCATCCATAGTTCTTCAGGAACTCTGTCTATCAGATCTAATTCCTTAAATCTATTTGTCACCTCTACTGTATATTTATTTATTTATTAAAACATTTCTATGCCGCCCCTTGCCGTAGCCTCAGGGCGGCTCACAACATAATAAATTACACAATAAATTAAAACAATAACAATTAAAATATATACATTGGAATAAAATAAGCCACCCTGGCCAAATAAAATTCAATGATATTAACATTTAAAATGCTGCTTAAATAAAAGGTCTTTGCCTGGCGCCGAAAAACAAATAACGACGGCACCAGGCGGACCTCTCTGGGGAGCGCATTCCATAACTTAGGCGCCACCGCTGAGAAAGCCCTCCTCCGAGTAACCACCCTCCTAATTTCCTTCACTGAGGACTACCAGAGGAAGGCCTCTCCTGCTGATCTCAGGGGGCGACTGGGCATATATGGACGTAAGCACTCCTTCAGGACCCAAGCCGTTTAGGGCTTTATAGGTCATCACCAACACCTTGAATTGGGCCCAGACTTCAATGGGGAGCCAGTGAAGCTGACGGAGAACTGGAGTCATGTGAGCATAACGTCCAGTCCCCATCAGCAGCCTGGCAGCACTATTTTGAACCAGTTGAAGTATCTGGACCATCTTCAAGGGTAGCCCCACGTAGAGCGCGTTACAGAAGTCACCAGTGCATGAGTCACTGTTGCGAGGCAGTCGCACTCCAGATAGGGGCACAGCTGAAGAATCAGCCGAAGCTGGAGGAAAGCGCTCCTCGCCGCTGCTGTTACCTGAGCTTCGAGTGAAAACTCCGGGTCGAGGAGCACTCCCAAGCTGCGAACCTTATCCCTAGGAGGGAGTGCAACCCCATTCAGGACAAGGTTCAATTCACCCTCTCCGAAGCCTGAACTGCCTACCAACAGGACCTCTGTCTTGTCTGGATTGAGCTTCAGTTTATTGGCCCTCATCCAGCCCATTACCTGGCCAGGCACCGGTTCAGTACAACCACTGCCTCACCTGGATTGGTGGAAAACGAGAGGTAGAGCAGGGTATCGTCAGCGTACTGATGATTCCGCAGCCCACACCTCCTGACGACCTCTCCCAGCGGTTTCATGTAGATGTTGAACAGCAAGGGGGACAAAATGGACCCCTGTGGTACTCCATGGCATAGCTGCCATGGCGCAGAGCCATAGTCCCCCAGCACCACCTTCTGGAATCGGCCATTGAGATAGGAGCGGAACCACTGCAAAGCAGTGCCTCCGACCCCCAGTCCCGTAAGCCTATCCAGAAGGATACCATGGTCGATGGTATCGAAAGCCGCTGAGAGGTCCAGGAGAACCAACAGGGACGCACTCCCCCTGTCCTTCTCCCTGCACAGGTCATCATACAGGGCGACCAAGACAGATTCAGTACCGTACCCGGGTCTGAA
>NW_025335606.1:18980543-19039089 GCF_004798865.1 Varanus komodoensis
GCTCCCCCTGTCCTTCTCCCTGCACAGGTCATCATACAGGGCGACCAAGACAGATTCAGTACCGTACCCGGGTCTGAAGCCGGACTGAAATGGGTCCAGATAATCAGTTTCATCCAAGAGTGCTTGGAGTTGTCCCGCCACCACCCGCTCTAACACCTTGCCCAGAAACGGGATGTTGGCCACTGGTCTATAGTTAGTGGCCTCCCTGGATCCAGTGACGCTTTCTTCAGGACCGGTTGGACTACCGCCTCCTGTAAAGTGTCAGGCACCCGACCCTCCTTCAGAGAAGCGTTAACCACTTCCAAGATCCAGGTTCCAATCCCGTGCTTGGAATCCTTTATTAACCAAGATGGGCAAGGGTCCAATAGGCAAGTGGTGGGACGTACTCATCCAAGCACCTTGTCCACATCATCGGGCCGCAGAAACTGAAATTCATCCAACAATTCTGGACCAGATGGTGGCATCCCTTAAGACCGCTGACTCAATAGTGGAATCCAGCTCGTGACGAATCTGAGCGATTTTCTCCCTGAAATGCCTGGCAAAGTCATCACAGTGGGCCTTTGAAGGTGGCATCGGATCTTCCTTAGGACCCAGGCAAACCAGGCCTTGCACCACGCGAAAGAGCTCCGCCGGATGGCATTGTGAGGAGGCAATGGAAGTGGAAAAGAATCTCTTTTTTTTCGCCCTCACCGCCACAGCATAGGCCCGATAGTGGGCTCTTAAGTGTGTTCGGTCAGATTCATCCCGTGATTTCCTCCACTTACGCTCTAGCCATCTCCCAACCTGCTTCATCACCATCAGTTCAGGGGTATACCAAGGGGAAGAGCGGGCTCTGCCCGGTGGGAGAGGGCGCTTAGGAGCGATCTTGTCTACAGCCCTGGTCATCTCTCCGTTCCACAGTTCAACCAGAGCCTCGACAGGAGCACCCGTCTTGTCAGCCGGAACGTCCCCCAGAGCCTTCAGGAATCCATCATCCGGATCTAGGTCATACCTGAGTGGCCTAGTGCTTTTCCCTACTTTCTTCAGTTTAAGCCTCAATTTTGCAATGAGAAGCTCATGATCTGAGCCACAGTCAGCTCCTGGTCTAGTATATTTGCATTGACTTTTAATTTGCCAGTGACCTCATGCGAGCCAGTCAGGCTCAGCCATCGGGCTGGATGTGGCCCGCGGGCCATACAATGCCCAGGTCTGGTATAGAGCTTCTCCATCTATGGCTGCAGAGCACATAGTCAGTGTGATTTCTGTGTTGACCATCTGGTGATGTGCATTTGTAGAGTTGTCTCTTGGGTTGTTGGAAAAGAGTGTTTGCTATGACCATCGTATTCTCTTGACAAAATTCTGCCAGCCAGTGCCCTGCTTCTTTTTGTACTCCAAGGGCAAACTTGCCTGTTATTCCAGTTATCTTTTGGCTTCCTACTTTAGCATTCCAATCCCCCATGATGATAAGGATGTCATTTTTGGGTGTTAATTCTAGAAGGTGTTGTAAGCCTTCATAGAACCGGTCAACTTCATTCTCTTCAGCACCAGTGGTTGGGGCATAGACTTGGACTACTGTGCTGTTGAATGGTTTGCCTTGGATTCGAACTGAGATCATTCTGTCCTTTTGGCGATTGTATCCCAGTACTGCTTCTCCTACTCTTTTATTGACTATGAAGGCTACTCCATTTCTTCTGAGGGATTCTTGCCCGCAGTAGTATACCTGATGGTCATCTGAATTAAATTCACCCATACCTGTTCACAGGTTCCTAAGATGTCAATGCTCCGTCTTGTCATCTCTTGTTTGACCACATCCAGCTTGCTTTGAGTCATGGATCTTACATTTCAGGTTCCAGCACTGGACTTTCACCACCAGATACATCTGCAACTTAGTGTCCTTTCAGCTTTGACCCAGTTGCTTAATTCTTTCTGGCGCTACTAGTAGTAGCCCTCTGCTCTTCCCCAGTAGCATATTGGACCCCTGCTGACCTGAGGGGCTCATCTTCCAGCGTCTTATCTTTTTGCCTTTTGGTACTGTCCATGGGGTTTTCATGGCAAAGATGCTGGCGTGGGTTGCCATTTCCTTCTCTGGTGGATCACATTTTGTCAGAGCTCTCTGCTATGACCTTTCTGTCTTGGGTGGCCCTGCATGGCATACCTCATAGCTTCATTGATCTGTGCAGTGATCCATGAGAGAGATAAATATATAGCAGGGTATAAAAAATAAATCCCTGCCCAGTTCAGAGAATTAAGAATGCCTCTTCCCAAACTAGACTGCGATTTATTGAGGATATGGCTGGTTCTCCTGTCGCTGATGGAAAGGACACGCTGGTATAACTAACCTTTGCAAAGTGAAACAGAAGCTGGTGCTGATCTTGGGCTTCTGGAGATATGAAATAGAACAGTAAAGTGTGCTAAGGATGCAGTCAAGTTGGAGGACAGCCAAGCCATCCTAGGTGAACAGAGATTCTGCTGCCCGCACTTGAGGTCACCCTTCCTGAGGTGCTGGAGGCAGAGAGGCAGCTGTGGAATACTAAGGGGCAGCATGACTTTGGGGCTTCTGCAAGGCAAAGTTGTATGGACCTGCAGGAGGGGCAGCAGTTGTGTGGTCCTCTGGGTGTTTGGTGTCAGCTCTCATCTGCTTTAGCTAATTGTGAGGAATCAGCCAAAGTATCTGAAGGGGTATGAGTTGCTCACCCTTGGTAAACAAAGAAAAGAGGGGAACAATGCAGCCTCTGTTGAAATGAAATGGATGAATGAGGGCCTTGTGCAATAAAAGACAAGACTAATGAAAAAGATATTCTCCACAACTTAAGTTCTGCTCTGGAAGTTTTGAATTAGAAGTGGCCCAAGATGGGTCCCAGAACAAGTGTATAACATCTTGCCTCACCCTGCAGTTTCTGTAGCCAGAGACTACCTTAGATGTGGGAATTTGGAGGCGCGAGTGCCATGCCAGGAGGCACAGATTCTAGACAGGCTTTAGTCCCCAATGTTCTTTCGAAAATAAACCACTGGTCCCAGGTGGGAGGAGAGAAAGGAATTGGCTTTGGTCAAGGAGGGAGAGAGGCAGAAGCTGTTGCTGTGAGTGTGCAGAAAGGAGGAATGAGGTGTGAGGGTAACAGGAGTGCCTGCAGATTTGGGTCCTAGGCCTTGGGCAATCATGGGTTAAGAGGAAAGTTCCCAGAACTGGAGTCAGTCAGCCAGGCCTTGCAGGAATCACCACCCTGCCTTATGGCACTTCAGCCAGATGCAACAGTACTGGGAGCAGCTCCAAGCCACTAGCTGCAAACAATGCCTCTGGTGATCCATGACTTCCTGATTCCCTGCATCTCTTTAGAGCAAGATGCAACTTGAGGTTGGGCCATGCACATTTGCAGCTGCACGGCTCTCCCCACACCCCAACCAAGATGGAGTCTCTTTCCATAGCTTGGGCCAATTTCCCACACTTTAGGGAACGTTTCAGACTGGCCTGGCAAGGAGCACATGAGGGACTACCATAAAAGCCTTGAAAGTCCAAGAAGATCCTCATCTGTTAGGGTTGTTTTTCTTACCCCTTCTAGGCTTTCCTTACTTCACCTTCCCGTCCTGCCACTCTCTGACTCAGTCTGTATGCAGCAAACCCTGGGTTCAGGCTTTGGGCTGTTTCTCCCTCAACAACACAGAGTTCTGGGTTCACATGCCCCTGGGTTGTTTAATGCACTGGAGGAGGCAAACACCAGGCAGAAGCATACTTGCTTGCTCCCGTTTGCTCCCAAACAACCCATGGAGGCTCCCAGCCAACAATCTTCATTTTTTGCTACACTTCCTTCCCCTCTTGATTTGTTCCCCCTTTCTCCAATCTCCTCTCTTGTCCATCTTTTCCTTGGACCCATTTTTTTCTCTTTGTACACTTCGTTCAGTCTTTTTACAATACAGTCCAGCTGGCTGCACCTTGCCTTTAATTCTCCAAACATGGAGGATTATGGGCATCCAGTGGAAAGTGAGAGGAAAATGGAGGTGAAGGCTTAGATGATTTCTCCCAAGTCATGAGCAGGAGAGGCTAAGGCACTGTCAGGATATGTTATTTCATGATTGAGCCTTACACATCTACTCCTAATTCCTCTCCCTGCCTGCAACCCCTCCGCATCACCTATGCAATTCCTCCCACTTTTCCCCAAATTGCATAGATGGTGTTTCCAACACAGTGGAAATGCTGCTGCATTCATAGCATCTGCCTCAGCAATTAAATGGATACAAGACAGTTGCATACATACCACGACAGCCTCCTTGAGACCTGGAGTGGGCTCTGCAATCTGAACTGAAATGCTAGCAGTGGGATGGAGGGTATTAAAAGCTTGCACAGCTTTTTGCTGGTAATATCTGCCATAGCTGATTTTACTCTTCTTAGGAGAAAGGAACAAATGCCAAGGTTTTTTTTCCTCCAGTGTGGATAAAAGCAGCTAGAGTTGGTGATTTTTGATAGAAAAAGCAACAAAGGGAAAATAGATCAAGGAGCTGTCTTTGCTGATAAAAGTAGTTAATAATCAGCAATAGCCATTAATAAATACAGTACAATATAAAACAGTCTATTGTTAGTCCTGTCTAGCTCAGATGGTGGAATTTAGTCCTTTTTATGGACTTTTCCTTTTTTATCGCTGTATGGGATTATATTTTTTGAGGATCCCTCTCTGAAAGTGACTTAGAATTATTTTCAATAAAAAATGAACATAAATCCTCACTCTGTTCAAATAATCCAAAGATACCGCTTTCCAAATGAGACTGGTTTGAAAAACCTGAGTTTTTCATGCCCTTAATTGAATTAATCCAAAGCCTTGTGTTCCTAGAAAACTGTAACACTGGGTGGAATGTGTCTCAGTACATGTGTGTGTGTGTGGAGGGGAGAGTTACTGGGTGATTTTCTGGGAAGGACCTCACAAAATTATAATCATGTTTCATGGGAAAAAATGAGATGTGAAAGATTTCCTGCTTTCTTAACTTGAAAAACACAGAAGTGAATGAAGCTTTCTTTTCTCAGCTTCTCCAGGAGTGTGAGGGGATTTCCAGTGAGAAAATGCCACAAGAGGGCATGGCTAAAAAAACCCCTTCCCACTGCCACGGCTTTGATTCAGACTTCCTCATCCATGAGGGAGCTGGTCAAAATGGAAAGAGAGGGGGGATCTGATCACAGGTCTCTGTGTCCACTTCAGCACAGATGCTTGGTGTTTCACCCCACTGTTTGAGGATGAACAAATTATATTTGTCCTCTGCTCATGAAGTCAGGATTTCCTGTAACTATTTCTGCAGGAGGTGGGGCTCTGGGTAGGTTCACTTTTCATGAGTTTTTACAGTTCTGGTTGTAGCTCAGGTATGGGAAGCAATGAAGTCTGCTGACTCTTCTTTCCATATACTTATTTATACAAATGATTTGATAGCACCCAACAACTGACGACCTCAAAAACTTACAAACTTACAGACAGTTGATACAAGACAATAGAACACATTTCAAGATGTTAACACACACACAATTAAGCAATGCAGGTAAATCCTTCTATAATCCAAGGGCCACCACTGAGAAGGCCCTATTTGTTGCTGTCTCATTGGAGCCTTCTTTGTAATTGGCCCTTGGAGGAGGTCCTCAGATACAGTATCTGGGCAGGTACAAGTCAGGATAAGCAGCCCCAACCTGTGTCGGGTTTATGTTCTGGGAGCAAAAATCAACCCCAGATCTGTCCAAGTTGCCCACTCCTGATATGATTCAATGTTGTATCTTTCTGTGATCCTGCTACCACTCTTGCATTTTGCTGTGACAGGGAATCACACATTTTAAAAGGGAATGGAAGTGTGCAAGCATCTTCCACCGGGGACATGCCCAAGGCTAGAACAGCTTTGCTTGTTCTTTTTAAATGTGGTGCTGCTACCTGTGGCAAGAGCCCCATTAGTTGCGGCACGTCCACGCTTGTGCTGGCACTGGGGCTTTTGTTCCCACTGCTCTCAAGGAGTCCTTCTCCCCTGCAGCTGTGAGATCCCAGGCTTGTTCCCAGGGTCAGGTCCTGGCTGCACCACTGTGGACCATTTGCAGATAGAATTGCTTTTGCTCCTTCAGACTGAGATGTCACAGTAGCAGCAGAGTTGGAGATCAAGAGTGGGCCACATTGGGATCCAGGGACCATCTTGGCCTCCTGGTGCCCCCCATTGCCCTTTCTCCATTGAGCTCTACAGAGGGCCAGTGTGGTCAAATTTAAAAGTGGTGAACTTGGCTGTCAGGTCCATAATAGCTGTCCATAATAGCTGTCAGGAATTTTTTTTACCAAAAACTACGTATGTTACTTTTACAAGTGGACTATCAGACTATATGTGTGAAGGGCGATTTTATTGCAATTGTGAATAAGGGAACCGATTACAAGAGTGAAAGTAAGGGAAAAAAGGGTAGGAGGATTCTTCCAAAGTCTTGTTCCAACTTGATTGAAGAATTCAGATTGACAGATGCCTGGAGGCACAAAAACCCATCTTCGGCCAATTCTTTTTACTCAAACAGACACAGGTCATGGTCTAGAATTGATATGGTTTGGATAACTCCAGACTTAATGCCAGATCTGATAGAAGCTGAAATGGACACAAATGTCTGGGCAGATCATAATCCTGTATTTATATCATTGAAAGGAGCTGCAAGGACGCCCAGATGGAGTCTAGATAAAGCGTTACTAAAAGATAAAATATTTACAGAAGAGATAAGCAAAGAGATGCAAATATTCTTTCAAATAACAAAGTGGAAGAAACTATGTGATAATAACTTAGCAAAAATAAATTTAAAAAAGCAAGAGCGAGCAACATTAGTAGAAGAATTCAGGAAATGGGAACAAGAACTGCAGGCGGATCCAACAAAAAGAAACTTTAGGGTCCAAATTAATACCTTAAAGCACAAATTGAATATCTTGGATACAAATGAACTTACTAAGCAAAAGAAACTGGCTAAACAGATTTTTTTTGAAAATGCTAATAAACTGGGGAGATGGCTAGCATATAAAGTAAAAAAAGAAAGCGAGAACAGATTGATTTCGAAACTAAAAGATGAAGAAAGATGACTACAGGTACAAAATACGCAAATTAAGAAAATAGCTGAAGATTTTTTTTGCAAGGTTGTAATAGAAGGAGGAGTTTTCAATCAAGAAGGTCAAGGAATACATTCGAAAGGGATATTTACCACAACTACCAGAAAAATATCAAAAAATATTGAATTAAGAAGTAACAACTATGGAAATAACAGAGGCAATCATGCGACAAAAGAACGATAAAACCCCTGGTCGGGATGGGCTACCAGCTGAATTTTACAAACCTTTTGAGGGAGTTTTTGCTATGTTTCTCAAAGATATATGTAATGAAGCATTGTTAAATGCTAAAATACCAGATACCTGGACAGAGGCAAATATCACATTAATACCGAAAGAAGATATGGACTTAACACAGATTCAAAATTACAGACCTATATCATTACTAAATGTGGACTATGAAATTTTTGCCTCTATATTGGCAGAAAGGTTGAAGAAGTTTTTAATAGATTTTATTCATCCAGACCAAAATGGTTTCCTGCCTAAAAGACAAATGAAGAATAATCTGAGGACTATTTTGGATATCCTAGAATACTATGAGACACACATGGAAAAATCCATGGCTCTACTGTTTTTAGATGCCCAGAAAGCCTTTGATAATGTTAATTGGCAATTCATGATGCAACAGATGGACCAAATGGAGTTTGGGCGAAAATTTATGAATGCTATATCCAGCATCTATCAAAGACAATCAGACAGGATTTTAATTAATGGAGAATTTACAAGGGCTATAGAGATACAAAAGGTATCCCCGTTGTCACCCCTATTGTTCATTCTGACTTTAGAGGTCTTGTATAGAAATCTTAGGGAGGATGAGGACATTAAAGGTACTAAAATTAGGGATGAAAAGTATAAATTGCAAGCATTTGCAGATGATTTGGTCTTTATACTAGAGGAACCTTTTGTTACAATCCCTAAACTTTTACAGTGGATTGAAGAATATGGTGAAGTTACAGGGATGAAAATAAATAAAGAAAAAACTAAACTTTTAGTTAAAAATCTTTCACAAGATCAGAAAAAAAGACTCCAAGTACAAGTGGACTTGCAGGTTGCTAAAAAGGTTAAATACTTGGGAATTTATCTTATAGCCAAATGCACAACTTTGAAAGAAGACAATTACGATAAATTATTGAAAGATATTAAAGGTTATCTGGAAAGATGGGCCAATTTACCATTGTCTTTGATGGGAAGAATAGCGCTGGTTAAAATGAATATACTACCAAAACTTTTGTTTTTCTTCCAAATGATCCCCGTAAAAATTTATAATTTTTTTTGTGGATTTAAATTTTCAAATTTAGAGATTTATTTGGAGAAAAAAGAAAGCAAGGATTAAACTAAAAATGCTTCAGGAAACCAAAAGTTTTGGTTTACCGGATTGGATGTTGTACTATCAAGTGTTTATTTTAACTTGGCTAAAAGAATGGATAACCTTGCGAAATAAGAGAATTTTGTATCTTGAAGGACATGATTTGCAAATGGGTTGGCATGCTTATATGTGGTATGAGAAGGTTAAGTCTCATGGGACTTTTTAAAGTCACTTTATTAGAAGATCATTAATGTTAGTGTGGGAAAAGTTAAAGTCAAAATTGTATAATAAGTTACCAAGATGGCTTTCACCTATGGAAGCTTTTGTGTATCCAAATGTATTGAATTTTGAAGGGATCACAAGATATGATGATATTTTGGAAAAGGATGGAGGCCTGAAACTAGATCAAGAAATACAAGAACAGGGACTCAATATCTCTTGGTGGTATAAGGTGCAGATGCAATCAAGATATGCTAAAGATTGTAAAATATGGGGGTTTTATAAAGACCTAACAGCTTTTGATCAAGTGATGTTGAAAACAGATGAGAAAATGATTAAAAGAATTTTTGAGCACTTACTTGACAGGAAAATGGAAGGGGAACAGGTTAAGGAAACTATGATAACATGGGCACAAAATTTTGGATATAATATTGAATTAGAAAAGTGGCATAAGCTATGGGAGAGAAATATTAGGGTAACTTTAGCAACTTCATATAAAGAAAATTTATATAAAATGTTCTATAGATGGTATTTGTCACCAAATCGATTAGCTAAGATGTTTCCAAATATGTCAAACAGATGTTGGAAATGTAAACATGATGTGGGTACTTTTAACATATGTGGTGGACCTGTGAATATGTGAAAAAGTATTGGATTAAAATACATAAATGGCTTGAGGAAATGCTACAAAAATC
The DNA here is from genome assembly GCF_004798865.1 of Varanus komodoensis. Classification (NCBI taxonomy): domain Eukaryota; kingdom Metazoa; phylum Chordata; class Lepidosauria; order Squamata; family Varanidae; genus Varanus; species Varanus komodoensis. The sequence goes on from NW_025335606.1 coordinate 18,989,825, forward strand.
CATAGCTTTTAAACCTGAAATTTTCTTGTTAGGCATTGTAGCAGAAAATATTAGCAAAAAAGAAATGTATTTGATGCTACATTTAATCACAGCAGCGAGGACTGCGCTTGCTCAATACTGGTAGAGTGAGGATCTACCCACTGAGGAACTGATTTTAAAAAAGATTCTGGACTGTGCAGAAATAGACTGACTGTATGATTGAAGGAGAAAGAAGATACTGACTTCTATCAAACTTGGGACCTTTTTTACAACTGACTGGAAAAACAGGACTTGGCTAGATTCAAAGATGTCTTTAAATTTTTATAAAACAATTTGAATATGATTATAGAATGTTAAAAAGATATGTTATAGGGAACTGACTCAGTACGTCTGATGTATTTGATGATTGATCATTTTTTAGTTTTTTAGTTTAAAATCTTAATAAAAAAAGGTGCAAAAAAAAAAAAGATTTAAGTACTTGCAAACTGTCTTCAATGTCTGTGTCCTGGTTTATCTGAAGCAGTCGCTGGTCTGAATTATTAATCTGTGACAGGGCATCCAGGTCCTGTTGAACATTGCAAACTGTGTGTTATGTACACTCAAATGTACCACCTGCTGCAGTAGCTCTGCTAAGAGCACCACTGATGTACATTTTAGGTCCAGGTTTATAAACCACATTGAGACAATAGTTTTATAATGTGAGCAACATGCTCTGTGAGCGCTTAGGTGCACACAAAAGCGGTTTCTTGAAAATAGATATCAGAGGCTTATGGTCAGTTTCTGCCGTGATCTTGTCATGATCATAAAGGTAGTGGTGAAAGTGCTGACAGGCGAACACAATACTCAGAAATTCCTTTTTTATTTGTGCATAGTTTTGCTCTGTAGGGGTCAGTGCCCTTGAAGCAAAAGCGATAGGCTGTCCATCTTGCAGCAGGCAACATCCGAGTCCACTTTTGCTTTTGTCACTTTGAATAGTTACCGATTTTGTAACATTATAGTATTTAAGGACAGGCCTATGCATGACCAAACATTTGATTTCCAGCACTGCCTTATCTTGCTTAGGAAGCCAATGCCAAACTGCATCCTTGTTCAGAAGTCTTCTCAAAGGCTCGCAAACCTCCGAGAGATGTGGTAGGAATTTTGACAAAAAGGTAATAAATCCTATGAAGCACCGCAAAGATTTCACATTTTCCAGCTGTAGCATATCCAGTATGGCCCTGATTTTTCCTGGGTCAGCCTTCAAATCATCCAGTGATGACCATGAAAGTGCACCTCTTTGACCTTGAACTGCAGTTTTTTCATGGCAAGTCTCAGTTTCACTTGCCTACAATGATTTGTTAAGTCCAGCAGTTTTCGATAACGATCTTGCTCTGCTTCTCCATCTGTATCACCACAGCCAACTACGTCATCAGCTATTGGTTCAATACCTTTAAGTCTGGCCAATATTTCTTTTTTTTTTTTTGCAGTATTTTTTTATTAAATTTTTAAAACAGTAATTAAAACATCAATCATCACAAACATTGGAACTACTGAGTCAGCCCCTTACTATATATCTTTTAACATTCTGTAATCATATTCAGATCCATTTATGAAATCTTTCATCTAGCTTACACGTCACTTAACCACATACAATTAACTCCTTATAAGAGTCCAGCTCCTTAGAATCTTTAATACATCTCGCTTGTAAAAAGAAATCTATTTAGTACAGCTCCTCCTACTCCCATAATAGTCATTTTCTAGTATAGCAATTCAAAGACAAAAGAGTCATGCAACTTAGCTTTTGGTCATTCATGTTTAAGATAAAGAAAGAAAAAAAAGGAAAAAGAAAAGAATCCCTCATTTTCCCTTATATCACCCACAAAGGAGAGAGAGAAAAAAAGGGGGGAACACTCCACTTCTATTCTCCTTCTTAGTTCAGTTTAAATCTTATTTTATAATCTCTTCATAATTTAACATATTTAAATGTAGAGAAGCTTCCACATTAATCATATACCTTAGCCTTTCCATACCACCATGAACTTTCTTTAAGATTTCCTTTTTACACCTCTTCCAAACTGTTTTTGTTTTAGTAGGGTTTGTTGAAAATCAGTATTTTTAAACTTTACATCTCCCGTCCATCTTTCTGCCCTTGGTGTTATTTGTTGAAAATCAAGCCACTTCAAAGTCTGTATTTCAATCTTCAATATTTCTTGCTTTATCTTCAGTAATTGTAGCATTTGTTGTAGGTCAGTATTTATTTCCAATGGCTGTGGCTTTTGCTGCAAATCAACCTTCACTGTTTCTTCTTCCTCAGAATCAATTTTAGTTAATTCAGGATCTATCCATCCTTTAAAAAAAACAGTCCTTCCTTTAGTGGCCAAATTTGTTTCTTTTTATCCACAGTTTCAAATTTTTCAAATTTTTCATATACTTGTTGCATTTCTTGTATATTCTGTTCAGTTTTGGATTCTACATCAATCACCATCTCCTTAAAAGAAGTGTCAAGCTTATCAAAGCGCTTTTTTTGTACAATTGAGAAGATTTCCTTTTGTCTCAACATCACCTCTTGGGATATTTGTAAAGATGTTAAAGATTCTTGTATTTCCAAAAAAAAATCACTTCAGCTCTACCATTGTTGCAATAATTTGAATAGCCACAAAGTGGCAGCCAAGATCAGTTCCACTTTTCTCTAGATCACTAGTGGCCAGAAGGTTGGCAAGTTGCCAAATACTTTGGCAGAGGTCCAAGAGATGCAGGAGAGGAAATGGAGATACTTATCCTTCCTCTTTTCTCCCTTTTCTCTTTTTTAATGCCAATTAACAACAGATATAGTTTTTCCACAAGTAGTATTGCAAAAGGAAAATAGGAATGCTCACCCAAACAGTTGTCACATTAAAGAAGAAAGCATCTGACAATGTGAAAAATATCCTGGCGAGTGTCCAGTTGATATTGGAAGAAGTCCAAACAGATAAACAAAATGATGGGTCAAAGCTTTGAACTCCTATCACGTAGTTGCACCTTAAAAATTTAAACTAATTTTATACCCTTAGTGAGGTTAGAGGAAAAAGTCTTTTTCTTCGGCTTCAACTTGGACAAAAGCCTCAGCACTCTCTCATCTCAGTCACTGCCTAAACATCCGGAGGGTTTTTCTTTTCTTAATGCCAAATTATAAGCAAATGCAGCTTTTCCATGGGAAATATTGCGAAAGAAGTAAAAAAATATTTACTCAGCAGTTCCAATGCTTATCTCGTTAATAAAAATCCTAAGCTAATCTTCTAAGAAGTCGAGAACATGAAGGGGCAGAAACCACCCCCTGTGTTACTCGGTTGAGAAGTACCTGAATTGCTCTCAGCAGATATGAGATTGCCATCTCACATCAAGCCAAAAGCGTGCCCAGGCAATCTGTCTTCACCACGACAGGGCTTAGATGAGTCTCCCATGACCTGCTGCCAAGTAATACTGGCGTGATAAACGGACTCCGTTAATCACATCCGTCTCGTTCTGACGCCATCTTCTAGTTCATGTTGTTTACATTGACACACCTCTGGTGCAACTGAGACTCCAAAAGACAGTTTGAGCCACCTTTTCCTGCCCCAGGGTGTCCAGAAAATTGTCACGTAGTACTTGCAGTATCCAACTTACACTGTAAAAATGCATCCCGGGCATCAACAAGTGTGAACAGACATGCTTTAGGAAGCTTGTACAAAACATCCTCGAGTGTTGGCATTATGTAATGAGATTGTTTCAGTGCCTGGTTCAAAAATTTGGGATCTATACATATCCTTAGCTTATCGGGCTTCTTTACAATCACCATGTTGCTAATCCAATCAGTTGGTTCAGTCACTGGCGCAATATGACCATCAGCCTCATACCGGTCAAGCTGTGCCTTAACTGCCTGCTTCAAGGCCACTGGCACATTGTGTGGTGCACAATGGACCGGAGGAACACTTACATCAAGGTCAAAATGAACTTCCCCCGGAACAGATTCAACAGGCCCTGTGAAAGCATTACCAAATTCCTGTAGTAACAGTTGTTTTGTCAAGGGCCCTTTAAATTGATTGTCCATCACATTGAGCTCTGCAGGGATGGAGAAATGCATCAGCCCTAGACGCTCGCAGGTTAAGCCAGATAACAGTGGCTTTTGGCAAGCTTCCACAATTTCAAACTCTAGCTTGTGTGTCAGGCCACATACGACACATTTTGTCCTGAATAGTCCAAGAGATTTCATAATTTCACCGGAGTATAACTTTAGTTTGGTGTCACTTGGCAGTAGAGGTACTTCCAGTGCTAACATCATTTTGTCTCTCAAGCACAAAAAAAGTGGTGTCCCACTTCTGACACCATATTTCACGTATAGAACTGACGACACTGCAAGTCATTAGTCTGAAGAGTCACGAAACACTGTATTATTACATCCGGGTCAAAGGTAAGAACAGGAACAGGAAGTATAAAAGCAATGCAATATTACCATTTGTAGTCACAAGCACAGTATTTGCATAGTAATTCCATAACAATTGCCAAAATAGAATGACCAGCATCTCTGCACATTTCAAATTTCTGTATTTGAAAATAGACGTTCCTTTGACAAGGAATACAAGAATGGTGTTGCTGAAAAAGACATGGCCCTTCTAGTCATCATTAGTACACATTTGAGGAGGCACTGGGAAAGGTGCCCATGTCTATTTAGCTATCTTGGAGGTTCTCCTTATAAACTTACCTGGTAGCAACAAGCAGCAGTGGGGAGGAACGCCTCTGCTGTTAACACCCCCACCCCACCACCACCTTTGAAAAGCTAGCTTGGCAGTTTCAGAAATGAAACACAGAGTGAGGCTGAGCTATTCAGCACTTTTATTTTCCTAAAATGCCTTTGCAAGCATCCAAGTCATGTTCAGCTCCCAGTAAAAATGCACAGTTGGAGAAAAAGCAGACTGGGTTGTAAGAAATCTGTTTCCTATTTATTGCTATTTGATTATCATGCTTAATTTAGAAAAATCTTATAAAAGGCATTCAGCCCCCATTTGCTGGCCTCCCACTCAGTGGCACAAGAACCAACAGAAATGTTATTGCCACACTGTATTTACATCCTGTCTTTCTTCCTCTGGCAAGGAACCTGTGGTGGCTTACTTACTGATTTTTTAAAACACTGATTTTTTAAAACACTTCATCATGTTGGGTAAATTGCACCCTATGATTCATCTCCTGAGACGGCTTATGCCAATTCAGTCATTGTGTAGCATATGGCTTGCACTCACTTTATCCTGATAATTGCTAGGCAACATTTTGTCTAACAAGCATTGACAAGAGAAAACCTTAAAGCACATTGGCAATTCTGAAAGCTGCAACTCCAGGGAGAATCGGGCATGGTCTGAGATTAGCAGGCTATTTATTTTAAGTCGTCCTGAGACATTTGTAGGGGATGGGATAGAAAAGCTTTTAATAAACAAACAAATAAATAAATATTACATGTTAAAAAAACGCTCTTTCCTTTCCGTCAAAAGAGAAAATTATCCCAGGCAGGCTGAGACTTCTTATTAGAACTTTATTGCAATAAAGGGAACAGAAGGGAATGGCTTCCCTTTCCATTGTTCTGTTCACCTGAACACATCCCTTTTGAACCTTGCACCCTGTCGCTTGTTCCCTCCTCCTTTCCCCTAATTGACTAATAGGGTACTGAGAGTTACACTTTTTTCCGCCCGCCTACTCCGCGCTGCCCCAACACCAGCCCTTCTTCCCAATGCAGCCCTGCCCCTGGTGGGCTACAATAGGTCATTTGTCCTGCCAATCCTGCTTATTTATAAGCAGGGAGGCACTTAGTCCATCTCCAGCCGGTTTGCCTACGTGCCGACTCGCTGCATGCCCCCCTTCCATTCTTGTTGAAAGGTAGTTTTTTTCCCCCGCTCCTCCTTTCATTCCCCTTTTTTAACAATATGGAACAAAGAAAGTTATTGATATAAATAACCAAATACACCTTTGACGGGGAGAGTTGCTTACTTTTTCTCTATAAACTTCTCTTCCTCTCTCAATATTTCACCAACGGATTGAAATTTCTTGATGATGTTCCATCAATGCTAATTTATGGCACCTGGACATTTCAGAATGAATGATCAAATGTTTTGATTTTGTAAATGTGAGAAAGACCCACTCCAACCATCATTTAAAAGGGATGTTCTCCCCACATTTTGACATCAACAATGGACTTTAAGAGTTCATCGTTATACCAGGAATACCAACCTTTTTGTGTCCATGGGTACCTTTGGAAATTGGAGGAACTGCTGGTGCGCACCAACCCAAGATCAGGGGGTCACCATTTTGGCATCTACCTGTCACATCCATAGATCTTGGGCTGAATCTTAATTAGGAAAAATATTTGTTTCTTGACTATTGGACACCACAACATCTTTAAAAAGGGAATTGTTGAATTGCGCTGAATGCTGGTAGTGCAATGCAGCTGTTTTCTTTAGATCATGGGTCCCCAAACTAAGGCCCAGGGGCCAAATCCGGCCCGCAATGCCCATTTATCTGGCCTGCCATGCCCGTTTGGACCTGTCGTGCCTGTGCCCATGCAGGTACCCACCGCCACCCACCTCGCCCCGCGCTCAGGGAGGCAATAGTTTGCTCGCTCAGAGAAAACAATCTCCAAGCGAGCAAGCCGCTGCCTCGTGCGCCTGCCTCCCCTCCCCTCACCATGTATGCCCGCCCGCCAACCCACCATTGCCATGCACCCTGCCCCCACCTCAGTGCCTGCACCTGCACACACCACCCCCACCCCCTCACCGGCCCACGTGCACTGCCAGCACCACCTTTCTGGCCCACAGCTAGCACCAGCACCTTTCAACTGGCCTCCTGCTGAAAAAGTTTGAGGGCCCCTGCTTTAGATGCACATTTTACTTCTTTTTCAGAGGAAGTTATTATGGAGATAAATTGTGTACTGGAACAATTTTTAATGGTCAATGATGTAAACAGTCTTTAAAATTGCTGATGCTGCAGGGAAATGTTGGAATGTTCCCTCCTATCTATGCTTGCTTAGCGCTGAACAGGGAACTGAAGAATGACTTGTCCCCATAAAAAGGCAATTTCATTGTAGATGGAGCCTCTATTGCTCTAGGTGGATTATAAAAGTTTTGCTTCCTTGCACAGCTCCTCATATCCTTGTCCAGGGAACTGCAGCCATGAACGTCCTTGCTGTTGCCCTCATCAGCATCGTCACCATGGCAAGCGAGGCCAGGATAATTCCAAGATGTGAACTAGCGAAGACTCTGAAAGAGCATGGGCTAGATGGGTTCAAGGGCTACACCCTGAAAGACTGTGAGTTCTGCTTGTTGATGCTAAACTTCCTTTACTTTCCTTGCCCAGAAATTGATTCTGCTACTTGTTCTACTGTTTTCGATGCTGCTCTTGATGTTCAGCTTCTTTCTTTCTCTTTATAATTCAAGTGTGATCATTCCTATTTTAGCTTTTCTTTTCATCCCTTTTGGGGCCAGGGGCACATTTCAAAGCGTGAGGATGGGCTATGTTCATTCTCCCCAAATGACTGTCAAGACACTCTGACGAGGTTGAAAAGCTAGTTTTAAGAGCTTGGATTGAGGGTAGTCTGAGCTTCATACACAAAGCTGACCTTTCATCCTGCTTTTCTGCACTTACACCCATGTCAAGCTGTGGAGGCCCAGAGGCAATTACCTTCGTCCAGAAGCAAAGTATAAGCCAGGGATGAGGTTGGGACTGCAAATATCAAATCACTCAATGTCCCCCTCACCACATTGCAAAATACCTACCAGGCAAGCTTGTGATGCTCAGAGGAACACATGGAGACAAAACACCTGTACTGCACTGGTATATGAGAGCATGGATACTACCTGAACAACATACCCACTACACCGAAACCAACAGAGGCAATATGCACACACACATGCACATACACAAACAGCAGGTGAAGCTCTGCATGGAAGCAAAGGAACAAAGCTAACATACTGCACTAGGACCAACCTTCACCCACTCCGATGAATTTCCCAGGCACTTGTTAAAATTACAGTGTAAAATAGAGGCACTTCAGTTCAACATTAACACAGAGAATGCTCTAAATGTCCCGTTACACCTCTGTTTGCCCAGTCCCTGCACTCTGCCACTGTTGCTGCTTTGAGTTTCTGGTCTGTAGGTATATTGAACTGAAATGTCGTGATGTGATCAGTGCTGGTGCTCTCCATCTTTCTTCAAGCAGCAACCAAAGCTGAGGATGGACAATGCCACAGAGATTCTACTGGCTCAGAGCCACATGCTTACAGCCAAAGGCCAAGAGTCCTTTAAGTCTTGCGCTTTGGCTTGTGCAGCCTTTAAATACCTCAAGGGGAGGGAGGCAGCTCCAGGCAGGTGTCTCCAGATGGAAACAGGCTCTTCTCCCTGCAGGCTCCACTCCAATCATCAGCTCTGAGGATGGTTCAGGTCAAGCGCCCCTTTTGTGGGCTTTGTGAGCAGATGCACTTTGCAATTTATATGAAAAATATTTGTCCTTGGGTAATAAACATGCCTAATACACACTGGTTCCCCCAGACAACTTTGTCATTCCTACACTTGGAAGGAGGAACAAACAAAGAGAACAGAACACTACATCTGTCCTCTGATACAATTCTGAACAATCCCAGAGGTCCTCAGACAATGCTGTAGACTGACACCCTCACTGTGATTTGAAGGTACAGTTGCCAGTCACAGAGACCCACAACCTCTTCTCCTTCCCCCTACCCTCTGCTCTTGTGTTCCTCAAAGGAAGCCCATGGGCAGAAATAAGTTTCAAGGTTTGAAATACTCTTTGTGTTTTCGTGTCTTTCCAAATACAAGTGCTGTACAAAGGACATTTGATATTTTACACATACACGCAAACATTTTTCCACCAGTTTCTCATCGCTGTGATTTGTGTCCTGTTTCCCCTGTCAGGGCTATGCATGGTATTTTTTGAAAGTAATTTCAACACAAGACCTCCAATGACCAGAGGAACACGACGCCAGGGAAATTATGGGATATTCCGTTTTAGTAATAGATATTGGTGCAGTGATGGGAAGCAACGCTCAAGGAATGTTTGCAACATTGCCTGCCAAAGTGAGTCATGTGTTTCTGCTTTTCCTTAAGTGACTTAGGAATGAAGGCTAGTGTATTAAATGAGGAATGATTATCATTTTATGTAACATGAAAAGGAAATCATGGCCCCCAAGTACTGGTGGTTGCAATGAGTCACCTCTCTCAATGGCTGTACAGGTGAGACACCTGATGATGCTGAACTACTGCCCAGTCACCTTCTCCGATTCAGCAGATGTGGCCTAAAGCTTCTTGCTGTGATTCACAGCATATTCTGCCTTCACTTGCATTGTGAAGGGGGTACCCAGAATGGTCTTTCACACAGCAGCATATTAGGAGGTAATTCCACACACTACCAAGAACAGGAAGGGCCACCATGATAAGGTACTTTCCTTTCAAGGAGCCATTTTCTGTTGAACTGTGATGATTGGAAAGTGATATTCATTAATGGTCATCAGTTCCTCCAACTCTCTGTGTCATTCCCTGCCTTTGTAGAGTTCCTTGATGATGACATCACTGACGACATTGAGTGTGCAAAGAAAGTTGTCAGAGGATCAGGGTTGAACACTTGGTAAGTTTCCTCATCCTTTTGAATAATCCTCTACAAATAATGAAAGTAGAAAAAAGAAAAGAAAAGAAAAAGCTTATGTTGCTGAATTATCTACTGGATTAAGTTTGTTGCTAATCTGGAAGACCTTTGCAGTCATTTAAACGCAAACACTTTTACTGGTGGGTAAATTCCAGGAAAAAACAAAAAACAAGCAAACCATGCAGATTACTAGTATTTAGTAAATCAAACTTTCTGATGGGGCCTACTGGGGCAAAATTTAGGACTGTCCCTAAGCTACTATGATTTCTTAATTTAATTTCAGATCTTTCCGTTTCCTTATTTCCTTTATATATATTTTTGCAGATTTGCTGGTCTGTAGTCTTAAACTGCTTTCTAAGCTGCAGAATTGGTAGATTTGTTATCAACCCCATAAATTCAATACAGTCTGTCAAAATAGTTGAACCCTTGAGATAGATCCTGGGATATTGTGGCTTGATTCTGTTTAAGATAGATTTGAAAAAAGAAATGAGCAAGCTGAACATGAAGACTGAGATAATACTTCCCATTCAGTATCTGTAAAAGGGAGACAAAGATTGTGATTAATGTGGGTCATTAATCACCTTTTGTTGTGACTGCAAGTTTAAATTTTTGAAAGTTGATAAAAATGGGGACAGCACCTAGGAAGAAAAGAATCTATCCGGAGTTTTTGAGGCAAGTGTGATCGTTAATGGATTCCATTAGATGCCCTATTTACACTTATTGGACATTTTTGTATCTCATGCTCAACAATTGTGCCGCCTGTTTAGAATAGAAGTCAGGTCCTTTAAGCCTTTTGGAGATGGCCGGAAAATCATATGTGATGTAGCTTCTGGGCTGAGAAAATTTTTTGGTCAGAGGAGTGAGCACAGCAGGTTTCTGCCCCAGTAAATTAACAGCTGTCTGCTTTTTCCTGAATCACTTGGTAAGGAAATGTACATCACCATCTCATCACTCGCTTTATGCTGCCTTCACAAATGTTAGGGCTACTTTTGATTCCATATACCAACCTTGCCCCTTTTACAAATGGTGCCTTTTGATAGTGGATCCTAAGGTGCTAAGGAGGATCCAAGTTTTTGTTTGTTTTATTCTATTTATATTCTGCCTTTTTTCCCATCATGGAACTCAAGGCAGCTTACTTAATTCTTCTCTCCTTCTCTCAGTCTTATCCTCACGACAACCACCCTGTGAGTCTGTGACTGGCCCAAAGTCACTTGGTGAGCTTCATGGCTGAGTGTGGGACTAGAACCCAAATTGCCTGAGCCCCAGTCCCACGCTTTTAACCAATCCACCACCTTGTCTCTCTCAATATTGTGTTGAAAGACAACTCATATTGAAAGGATTTAAGTGCTCCTACTTGACCTCTGTGGAGACCACACAGGTTTCCTCTATGAGAAAAACAATAGCCAAGACCAATGAAAAACTAGTGGACAAAGTTGGTGACCTCCCTCTGCATGCAAAGCTAGAATCTCACCGGCTTCATCCCTTGGGGAAGAGGGCTAGTGGATGTTCTAGGGGATGAAGAGGGGAGACAAGCACTGCCACATAATCCAAGTTATTTTGGTGGTGCTTGAGTCTCCTTCTCCTCTGCTTTGAGGCACTTAGATGGCTGGAAATGGATACTAATGTGCATGGTGGGAAGAGCTGAGAGGTCACCTTTGCTTCCAAGTTACTTCTGTCCTGCATAAGATGCATGTAATCCTCTAAGTTGGTAGGGGCATCGGAAGCATCATGGAACAGCTTCCTCTGAGTTCTATCTCTTAGTCTTCTTTTGTATCTATTTCTTTTAAGGAATGACCTGGTTCCTTATTAAAGTCCATGTTCCCGAGTGCACAAAATGGAGTTCCCATTGCACAATTTTGTTGTGCAAAAAAGGTCAGAAAGGCCAGGACTGTGCCATTCTGGAAGTCTCAAGTTGTTTGACTGATGATGACATCCAGATTACTAGTGGGAAAATGGCCATGCCATGTTCAGATGTGCTGTAGAAACATTTTGTAGCCTTTCCTCTAATATTTGCCTTTTTTCTGGCCACATGGCTTTAGGGTTATTGTCTTGCAGAGATCATTTGTGACATACTGAACTGCTGTGATAGTTAAACTCTCTCTAAGGACCATGAACTTTGATAGATGATAATAAAGTTTATTGAGCTGTTTTAACATACAAGATTTTTGATAAGTTCTTTGTTTCACTGCCCCTTAGCCTACTGCTTTGTAGTTTGAATCCTATGTACATGCAAAAGCTGGGTTGGCTATTTACAAAAATGGACAGAACTTAAAGGAATGTCATAGAATCAAAGAACAGCGAAGTTGGAAGGGACATATAAGACCATGGGGTCCAAGCCCCTGCTCAAATGCCCAAGTTAAAGGACTTCTAACAGGTGACTGTACAGCTCTATCTTGAATGCTCTCAGTCTGTGCGGAAACATGACCTTCCTAGGTCATTGTTTCCATTGTTGTATTGCTCTAGCAGACAGGATTTTTTTCTCTGATGTGCAGCTGGAATATGGCTTCATGTAACTTGAGCTCTTTACTCTGTAATTGGATGACTGAGAAGAGATCCTTGTTCTGGGACACCCTTTCAAATACTTGAAGGTGCTATCAAATCTCCCCTCAATCTTGTCTTCTCAAGGCTAAGTATACCCAGTTCTTTCAGTCTCCTCATAGGGTTTTGTTTTCAGTCCCCTGATCATCTTCATTGCCCTTCTCTGAACCTTTTAAACTGGAAGTCTGCATCTTAAACTGTGATTCCCAGAACTAGATGCAATACTTAAGATAAGATCCTGTACTTTTAGCCCAGAACTCTAAACCATTAAGATCTATGTTAAATTGTGTTCCTTTCTTCTGGGGTATAAGATATCCCACACAATTTTGGGTCACCTACAATTTGATAAGCATTCCTTATACCTCATCATCCAAATCCTTTAAAAATACAGAAGAGCGATGGACCCAGTACACTGCTCATTACCTCTCCCCAATTTCAAAACCACCATTGAAAAGCACCCTTTGAAACTGAGTCAGTAGCCAACTATGTATTCACCTCCATCTAGCCCACTTTTAGCTAGTTTTCTAAACAGGATTCCATTGGGCACTTTGCTGAATTCAGCATGTATTATGTCCACAGCATTCCCTCAGTCCACAAGGATCAAAAATATCAGATTAGTTTGGTAGGACTAGTTCTTCATAAATCTGTGTTGGTTTCTTGGAATCATTGCATTGTATCCAAGGTGTTTGCAGATTAAATGCTTTATAATTTGCTCCAGGTTTTTCTCAGGGATGCCTGTAGTTCTCAGGTCTTCATTTACCCACCTTTTGAAGATAGGGACAACATCCACCCTCCTCAAGTCAATTGGCACTTCATCTCTCACTGTTGATTTCTCCTAAATAATATACAGTGATGCAGAGTTTTGAACTCTGCCAGTTCCTTTATTATTCTAGGATATAGTTCATCAAGTCCCGGAGATCTGAACTCATTCAAAGTCATTAGGTGTTCTTTGGCCATTTGCTAATCAGCCTCAATTAATATTTCATACACACAAACACTTAGAATTGGAACACTAACATACCATTAACACTAATTGAAATATATTACTTCCTTATGTTCTGATAAGATGCAAATAGCACAGACAGCACAAAATCTGTAGTCTGGAGAGCACCTGGAGAAAACCTGGAGAAAAGTTTTTTCTCCTTCATTCTTGCTGCGTGTATACATGTATAGAAGAGAATTTTGAAGAACTATCCTACTTGATCGAGATTGGACACAGGGGATTGCCTACCTCTATTCTTGACTCAAAATATCTGATGGTTACAGATTATGTTTAGCTATCATAGCTAGCAGCCCTTGAAAGTTCTCCTCTTTAGGAATAGATTCTATGCCATTCAAAATGATGCTGTGGTAACCTGGTGGCTGCCAGCAACCCATCTGAGGTTTCAGGACACTGGTTGTGCAGTGCTTACAGGCTCCAGCTGCCAGCATTTAGAGTTAAACAAACTTAATCTCTTCAGTTTTGAAGAAGCATTTGGAATCTTTTGAGAAAAACTAAGGGTACCAATTGGATTCTTTCTGTGGGGCTTCTCTGCAGCCACTTTGTGTTCTTTGGGAGCTGCGTTACCTGTTTTTTTCAACAGTTTGCATACTAATTGGGTGTTGAAATAGCCAAGAGTGACTACAAATGTGGCATGTCTCCCTACTTTCACCCCCACCCCAAAGAAAATGCAGCTTTGTGTTCTTCATCCAGAACAAATTACCTGCATTCCAAGACTAAGAACATTCCAAAGTCAAGATGAAATTCCCACTTGCAACATTTGTCATGACTTTGGTTAAAGGGGGAAATCCAAGAAATGTTGATGATTTTCCTTCTATCCCTTTCCTCAGGTCAGCATGGACCAGGCGATGTCGTGGAAAAAATCTAGATTCATATTTAAAGGGCTGCTCTCTCTGAGACCTCAATTTTGTCTGGCCTTGCACAACTGGAACTGCTGATGTTGTAATTCTTTCCCAACCCACCCCAGCTTCCCTTGCGAATGCCCCTTATTTCAGAACTCCAGAACAACTCTGAACCAATGAAAACTGCATCCACTGGATCCAAAGCAGTTCCTTTCAGCAAATGTCACTCCATAGTGCATGACAGAACAGAGATAACTCAATGGAATAAAGAGACAGCATCATAGGACATTGGAAAAAATATTCTTATTCTTTGAAGTAACCCAACACTACTTCAAGGAATAAAACTATGTGTATGAGTTATGCTATGCAATATTGCTTTAGAAAACCCTACATGTTCAGGGTAGGGATGTGTGAGGAATCGGTTTGGACAGGAAATCCATTAGACTCCCTGGTTTCAGCTTCCTGGGCTCCAGTTTGGAGGGCTACAGCTAAGTTCTTGGAGAGCACATAGTAACATTTGCAAAATGCTCATTAGGAATTTGGCCCTGTTGCTTATAATGGTTTCCTGCTGCACTGAGTTCTGCTTCTGCTCATGTGACTTAGCATTAGTGTTCACATGATGTGGAGGATTGCTTGGTTTTCTCAGAATGTTTTGCTGCATGTGCTTGCCATACCACTACCACATGTCTACTTTTGGAAAACCCTCCTTCTTCAGAGCAGCAAGAGACATTCTGCATAAACCTAGGAAGCTTCCACAAATTACGGTCTGTTCAGATGCTGTATCAAGGAAGGCTATTGTGGAGGCAGAAGGGACTGCACCTGTGCATCTGTGTGTGTCCACACCTGCACATGTTTTGCTTGCATATCAATCATTTCAGCACAGGCAGGCATTTAGGTAGGCAGACATTGCCAATGCTGGTGCATTTCCACTGTGTTCAGCTTGCTTTTTCAGAAAGGGACAAGTATTAGAAGACATCAGATGGGCAGACTCAAGCCAGATTCCAGGGAAGCTCAGTAAATCTCTAGTTCAGGGCTCTCTGCAATATTAGCTTCTTTGCAATATTAACAATGAGAAGCCAGGCTCCTCTCCGGTAGGACCTTCTCTAGAGCAAAGAATATTGATCTGGGGCTTTGCAAAACTCTGTAGGTGTGATGATTGCAGCACTCTGAAAACAGAATGGACCAGAAGGTTGAAAAGACTGCCCCTGGGCACTTTCCTAAGGAACCGTATTTCTGCTTCTTATGTAAAGTACAGAGGTTTTGGGAAGCTCCCTATGGTACATGTCCAAGAGTGGGAGACCCTGAGGTTAATCAGGAAGAATACATTGGAAGTGTTTCTCTGGAAGTGTCTATAAACTACTGCGTTGTAAGCATGTGAACAGTTGCAGGATTCAGCTTGGAAAGCGACCCTTTTCAGAGATATCTGCACATGTTCTGCCAATGACATGAATACATTTTGGGATCCAGTGACAATAAATACAATTGGCTAAAGGTTAAAGAAAATGATAGAAAAGGCTTTATAAAGGCAAAGTAGGTGCAGGGCAGGATTTTTATGTTCCTTCTGTTGTTGGGAACCCCTCAGAGAAAGGACCATGGATGGACTCCTGGTTGAGACACAGCACTTCCTGCAGCTAGGTCCATACTGAGCTTGTTCTCCTTGGCATGCTCCCAAAACTTATATAGGCTGTTCTTCAACAAAATTATTTTATTGATTTTCATTCAGTAAAATTCTTTAGAAACTAGTCTCTTTCTTTTTTTATTCATTGTGATGAGATGTAGCATGATGAGATGCAGTGTGCAAGTGCAATTAGAATAAAATTGATCATTCAGAACCTAGCAAGAAAACATTCTGTCCAACATCATGGATCCCACCAAGGAAAGGTGCCTCATGTTCTTATGTAACAAACTGAATTGTGAAAAGAAGGAATGCCATCGCTCCCACAGTGCCACAACATGCCTGCAGGTGATTTCCAGAAATCACCACCCACAAATCCAGGTCATTTCTGGGTCAGAGTCATTCACTCATGTCAGTTCTAGGCTGATGCCAAATTGTCACTTGTAGCCAAAAGGAACAACATGGCGGTGTGTGGGGGAGTGTTCTTTCATGAAGCATCGTGAGGATTGGTTCCAGTGACACAATCCCTATGGAGTAATTTGATATAAGAGTTTGCTTTACGGAACCCATGGTGGAAAGTGATTCATTGTGTGAAGAAGGAATGAATGATCTGTATTCCAAGCCTTGGTTCCCTACCAAAGTTAAAGCAAAACTCCCAGTTTCTAGAAAATTCCCCTTAATAGGTCTGGACCTTTTCACATGACCCTTATTCACAACAAGTGATGCAACTGAAGTTTGTGAAATGGATGACTGAGTGACCCATGGCCATTTAGATGAAACTCGTACTGTGCTCTGGCCCAAGTGGCATTGCCAAGCAATCAGGCCCAGTTCTTGAGTTTTATTGATGACCTTCTCTGGTGCTTGAGCATTCAAAAAAATGTGCTCTTCTTTTCATCCCTTCGAAGCAAATTCAGAGTAGGTGGACACTCAGGGCAATGTTGCTAATTCCTTCCCATCCTATGACCATCACACCTCCTTAGTCCAGAACCTTTATATAAAACCAGTTTGGACACCACCATTCCCTGCTTGGTACTGCTTTTCCATCAACTTCATTGCACCCATCCACCACTGCCCCAATAATAAACCAAGTTTCTTGCACTGTTCTTTGTTTCTTTGTCTTCCCATCACTGTTGTTGAGCACAAAAGCCAGCCCTCCTCCTGCCTCCAGTCCTGAAAAAAGGGAGGGAAGGAGGGGTGGGAGGGTGTTCACAGCTGCAGGACTGTTTGCAGTCCCTGGCCCAGGCAGTCCCAGGGTTTCCCTGAGCAGAACATCTCCCCTGTCCTGCAAATGTGCTGAAGGATGCAACCTGCCACCTCCACCCTGGGGCACTGCCTTGCCATACATTGTGTGGGGTGTGCACAGACTCCCAGTGTGCAGATCAAGTGTGGTCTGCAGGAAGTGTGGCATGGCTGGCATAGAAGTGGAAATTCTACTGCTTGGGTGTTCTTGGGGTGGGATTCAGCAGCATGGGGCATAGTTGCAATGTGAACGCCTGGCCATCCTCATCAGAGGATGCATGGCCTTGCCATGGACAGACATGGGGGAGCATCAAACTCTTTCATTCAGTTTCTTGGTCAACAGAGAATGCCAGAAGATGGCTACATTATGCCTGCTGAAGCCTCACTCCACCAGGGCCTAGAGCACCAGGCTGCAAAGCATTTCCTGTTGGATTACACCTCAGCCCTTCTTTGCATGCAGCAAAGTAATTCCTACCTCGGTTCTTTAGCTGAAGCCAATGAGTAGAAATATTGACCTCTCTGGCTGGTCCCCTGTTCTGAGACTTTGCAGCATCTAACCCCTTGGGGGGTTAGAAGATGTGGACCCATAGCTATAGATTTGTTGGGCAGTATGGGATGCAGGCATACCTTTTGTATCACTACAGAAATCTTGGCTTGCCTCATCTTTTAAAAATCAGAAGTAAATGTTGGAAAGTTCCTATCTATGCTTGCTTAGCTCTGAACAGGGAACCTAAGAATGGCTTGTCCCCATAAAAAGGCAATTTCTGCTTGCATCTCAAACCAGAGATTACGATCAGTATAACTTAGGCTTTTAATTTCCCTCTGGAGGGAAATTAATGCAACAGCCAGTCAGAGGGACCAATGCAAAGCGAGTTAATGGGAAGGCCATTGCTACAGATTGGCATGTGCATCAACAAAACTGAAGTCTGTAGTCACCATCATATTGGGAAGCTATTCTGTGGCCAGCAGAAATTTGGCATATTCATCTTCTCCTGGATGAATGGGTTAACTGCCACAGATGGGTTAAATGATTAGCTGCCAAAATATTCCTAAATGGGCTTTATTGCTCTAGGTGGATTATAAAAGTCTTGCTTCCTTGCACAGCTCTTCATATTGTTGTCCAGGGAGCTGTAGCCATGAACACCCTTGCTGTTGCCTTCATCAGCCTCATCATAATGGCAAGTGAGGCCCAGATTATTCCAAGTTGTGTACTGGCAAAGGCTCTAAAAGAACATGGGCTAGATGAATGACTGTGAGTTCTGCTTGTTGGTGCAAAACCTCCTTTAATTAACTGCAGAAGGGATGGACTGCCCACCCTCACCGCCTGGGAAGACCCACAGCCACCACTGCACCGCCACCCAGAAGCCCACCACCGGGATGCTGCTCGCCTGTGGCGCTGCCACCACCACCTTGCCGCCAAGTGCTCCACGGGCCCTGTTCCTGCCCCCCCCCCACCCAGCATGAGTGAGAGCTGCGCCACTCAGGAGTCGGGGCACGGAGAATGACTTGCATTACAGAGACCTGGGCAGGAGAGGGTGCGGATGTAGTCCTCCCTCAGCTGTGCCCACGAGGGTATCTAGTCCAGCACCAGTCACGTCTGGAGTGGAGGGGAGGGGAGGGGGAGTTGCTTTAATTCACTGAGCCTCTATTTCCCTCACAAGGCTTCCTGTTCCCTCGAGACCAGGTCTAGACTGTTTATACCTGGTGCTGGGCAATCGAGACAGATTGGGGATTCTGCTGGTGTACCTTGCACCCTTCCACCTAACAGGAAAGGGAGCCTGAGTTGACGGAGATTGTCTCAGACCTGGTGTTGAAGACTCCCAGGATGCTGGTCCTGGGGGATTTCAATCTCCATGCCGAGACTGATCTGACCAGGGCAGTTCAGGACTTCATGGCCTCTATGACGGCCATGGGCCTGTCTCAACATGTCATCGGCCAGACCCATGAACGTGGACACACTCTGGACCTGGTATTCACGACGGGGCAGGAAGAGGATGACCTGAGGGTGAGGAACTTATGTTTGACTCCCCTGTCATGGTCAGATCACCTCCTGGTGAGGTTTGTGCTCGAGAGCGGCCTCTCCCTCTATAAGAGTGCGGACCCAATTGTATGGGCCCACCCCCGGAGCCAGATGGATCCGGATGGATTCCTGAAGGCCCTGGGGGAGTTTCCGGCTGACAAGACTGGTGCTCCTGTCGAGGCTCTGGTCGAACTGTGGAACGGGGAGATGACAGGGCTGTGGACACGATCGCTCCCATTGGGCAGTGTCCGCTCTTCCCCTTGGTTTACACCTGAATTGCGGGCGATGAAGCAAGTTGAGAGACAACTGGAGCATAGGTGGAGGAAATCACGGGATGAATCTGACTGAACACACTTAAAAGCCCACTATCAGGCCTATGCTGAGGCGGTGAAGGCGGCGGAAAAGAAGTTTTTTCCGCTTCCATTGCCTCCTCACAATGCCGTCCGGCGGAGCTTTTTCGAGTGGTGCAAGGCCTGGTTCCCCTGGGTCCTAAGGAAGATCCGATGCCACCCTCAAAGGCCCGCTGTGACGACTTTGCCAGGCATTTCAGGGAGAAAATCACTCAGATTCGTCACGAGCTGGACTCCACTAATGAATCAGAGGTCTCTGAGGAGTCGCCAATGCTACCGTCTGGTCCAAAATTATTGGAGGAATTTCAATTATTGCGGCCCGATGATGTGGACAAGGTGCTTGGACGAGTACGTCCCACCACTTGCCTATTGGATCCTTGCCCGTCTTGGTTAATAAATAACTCCATGCACGGGATTGGGACCTGGATCTTGGAAGTGGTTAACGCTTCTCTGAGGGAGGGTCGGGTGCCTGCCCCTTTAAAGGAGGCGGTAATACGACCGGTCCTGAAGAAAGCGTCACTGGATCCAGAGATGGCCACTAACTATAGACCTGTGGCCAACATCCTGTTTCTGGGCAACGTGTTGGAGCGAGTGGTGGCAGGACAACTCCAAGCACTCTTGGATGAAACTGATTATCTGGATCCTTTTCAGTCCGGCTTCAGACCCGGGTACAGTACTGAATCTGCCTTGGTCGCCCTGTACGACGACCTGTGCAGGGAGAAGGACAGGGGGAGTATATCCCTGCTGGTTCTTCTGGACCTCTCGGCGGCTTTCGATACCATCGACCATGGTATCCTTCTGGATAGCCTTGTGGGATTGGGGGTTGGAGGCACTGCTTTGCAGTGGTTCCGCTCCTATCTCGACGGTCGATCCCAGAAGGTAGTGCTGGGGGACCATGTCTCTACGTCATGGCAGTTATGCCATGGGGTACCACAGGGCTCCATTGTATCCCCTCTGCTATTTAACATCTATATGAAACCGCTGGGAGAGGTCATCAGGAGGTGTGGACTACGGAATCATCAATACGCTGATGATAGCTCTACCTCTCGTTCTCCACTAATCCAAGTGAGGCAGTGGCTGTGCTGAACCGGTGCTTGGCCAACAAACTGAAACTCAACCCAGACAAGACGGAGGTCCTGTTGGTTGGCGGATCGGGTTTCGGAGAGGGTGGATTTGACCTGGTCCTGAATGGTGCAACACTCCCTCTTAGGGATAAGGTCCGCAGCTTAGGAGTACTCCTCGACCCGGAGCTCTCTTCGGAAGCTCAGGTGACAGCGGTGGCGAGGAGCGCTTTCCTTCAGCTTCGGCTGATTAATCAGCTGCACCCCTACCTGGAGTACGACTGCCTGGCGACGGTGACACACGTGCTGGTGACTTCCCGCCTAGACTTCTGTAACGCGCTTTACGTGGGGCTTCCCCTGAAGACGGTCCGAACACTTCAATTGGTGCAAAATAGAGCTGCCAGGTTGCTGACGGGGACGGGGCGTTATGCTCACATGACTCCAGTCCTCCGTCAGCTTCACTGGCTTCCCATTGAAGCCCGGGCCCAATTCAAGGTGTTGATTATGACCTACAAAGCCCTAAACGGCTTGGGTCCTGGCTACCTGAACGAGCGCTTACGTCCGTATATGCCCGACCACCCTTTGAGATCTGCGGGAGAGTCCCTTCCCCGGGAACCCTCCATGAAAGAAATTAGGAGAGTAAGTACTCGGAGGAGGGCTTTCTTTGTGGTGGTGCCCAACCTATGGAATTCACTCCCCAAAGAGGTCCTCCTGGCACAGTCGTTACTGGTTTTTCGGCGCCAGGTAAAGACCTTTTTATTTAAACATCATTTCAATTGTTAAAACATATGATCTGGCCAGGGCAACTTCTTCTTCCTTCTCTTTCTCCTCCTATATTTTTATTTACTTATTTTATACTGATAATTTTAATTTTATATTTGTAACTCAGTGTATTTTTTGTATTTTTGTATTTAATTGTAATTTATTCTGTTCTATTGTATTTCAATGTATTTTAGTGTGTTGTAAGCCGCCGCCTCTGGTCGAAATGTGGAATGGGAAA
This sequence comes from Varanus komodoensis, assembly GCF_004798865.1. Classification (NCBI taxonomy): domain Eukaryota; kingdom Metazoa; phylum Chordata; class Lepidosauria; order Squamata; family Varanidae; genus Varanus; species Varanus komodoensis. The sequence continues at coordinate 19,011,100 of NW_025335606.1, forward strand.
ATGACAAGAGCTATTGACACGATCACTCCTAAGCATCCTCTCCCGCCAGGCAGAGCCTGTTCATCCCCTTGGTACACACCTGAATTTCAGGCGATGAAGCGGGTTGGGAGACGACTAGAGTGTAGGTGGAGAAAATCTCGGGATGAATCTGACTGAACACACTTAAGAGCCCATTATCGGGCTTATGCTGTGGCAGTGAGGTCGGCGAAGAAGAAATTCTTCTCCACTTCCATTCCTCTCCTCACAGTCCAGTGGAACTTTTTCGGGTGGTACAGGGGCTGATACAGCCAGGCCCCAAGAAAGATCCTGTACCACCCTCGATAACCCGCCGTGACGACTTTGCCCAGCACTTCAAGGAGAAAGTTGCTCAGATTCATCACGAGCTGGCCTCCATTAGTGACTCAGATTCCTTAGGGGAGGTGCCAATGTTACCATCTGGTCCGACATTGTTGGATGAGTTTCAGTTATTGCGGCCTGATGATGTGGACAAGGTGCTTGGACAAGTACATACTACCACCTGTGTACTGGACCCCTGCCCATCGTGGCTACTATCCAAAGCCAAACACGGGATTGGTTCCAGGATCCAGGAGATAATCAACGCCTCTTTGAAGGACGGCCAGGTACCTGCCACTCTAAAGGAGGTGGTGGTCAGGCCGGTCCTAAAGAAGGTGCCCCTGGATCCAGAGATGGTCACCAATTACAGACTGGTGGCCAACATCCTGTTTTTGGGCAAGGTGCTGGAGCGAGTGGTGGCAGGACAACTCCAAGCTCTCTTGGATGAGACAGATTATCTGGACCCATTTCAGTCCGGCTTCAGACCCGGGTATGGTACTGATCTGCCTTGGTCACCCTGTACGATGACCTGTGCAGGGAGAAGGACAGGGGGAGTGCGTCCCTGTTGGTTCTCCTGGACCTCTCAGTGGTTTTTGATACCATCGACCATGGTATCCTTCTAAGGGCTAAGGGGGTTGGGAATAGGAGGCACTACTTGGCAGTGGTTCCACTTCTACCTCGACGGCTGATTCCAGAAGTTGGTGCTGGGGGAATTTACTTCTGCGCCATGGCAGTTATGCCATGGAGTTCCGCAGGGGTCTATTCTGTCTCCCTTGCTCTTCAACATCTACATGAAACCGCTGGGAGAGGTGGGCTGCAGAATCATCAGTACACTGATGATACCCAGCCCTACCTCTCTTTTTCAACCAATCCAGGTAAGGCAGTGGCTGTACTGAACCGGTGCCTGGCCGAGGTAATGGGCTGGATGAGGGCCAATAAGCTGAAGCTCAATCCAGGCAAGATGGAGGTCCTGCTGGTATGTGGTTCAAACTCCTGGGTAGGTGAATTGGATCTTGTCCTGAATGGGGTTGCACTCCCTCTAAAGGACAGGCCGTGCAGCTTGGGAGTGCTCCTCGACCAGGAGCTGACTTTGGAAGCTCAAGTGTCGGCGGTGGGAAGGAGTGCTTTCCATCAGCTTCGGCTGATCCCTCAGCTGTGTCCCTACCTGGAGGACGACTGCCTAGCGACAGTGACGCATGCATTGGTTACTTCCCAGTTGGATTTCTGTAACACGCTCTAAGGAACGCCTGTGGCCATATTTGCCCTCCCGCCCCTTGAGATCAGCAGCAGGGGCTCTCCTCCGGGAGCCCTCCGTAAGAGTTATCAGGAAGCAAAGTACTCAAAGGAGGGCCTTCTCTGTGGTGGCGCCCCATCTGTGGAATGCACTCCCCAGAGAGGTCTGCCTGGCACCGTCGTTATTTGTTTTTTGGAGCCAGGCCAAGACCTTTTTATTCAAACAGTATTTTAATAATCTTTAATATTTATTGTTTTAATTGTTCAGCCAGTGTTTTTCCAAGTTTTAATTGTAACTGTAATTGTATTGTTTTATTTATTTGTTGATGTGAGCCGTCCCGAGGCTATGTAGCAATGGGGATTGTATATAAAACCTTTAAATAAATAAATTTCTTTGCCCAGAAGTTTATTTCTGCCACTTGCTCTACTGTTTTTGTTGCTGTTCTTGATATTCAGCTTCTCTCTTTCTCTTTATAATTCAAGTGTGATTGTTCCTATTTTTTCCCTTTTGGTTTTTCTTTCTTTCCCTTTTGGAATCAGGGTTGCATTTCAAACGGTGAGGGTGTGCTATGTGCTGGTATGTCCTGAGCTAGTCCTTCCCTCCTTCCTTCAGCTTCCAAAGATTCAAGACAATCCTTTGTAATGCAGTTCTTTTTATTGTAAATTGTCTGCAGTTGACAGAATAGTTAACGCTAAACAGCCTTTGGTCAAAGCTGGGAGGAGAAGCCTCTGTTGATGTAAAGAGCTGAATCCAAACTAAAAATTTCCCTACAGTCCCTCCCTTCCAGTAAGGCTGCTGGATCCACCATTGGAGGGCACTTTCTGCTGGACAGCAAGATGGCAAGAATGACAGAGCCCCTTCAGTTGAGCAGCATGTCTCTCCTGACACCTCCTCACTGTGTCAAGGACTGAATCTCACATCCGCTCCCCCTCCCCTCCTGTGCATCTCTTCCAAAACAGACTCCCATGCTCAGTGTGAGAAACCTTACTAGGTGACGTTGAAGGAGCTTCCAAGGGTTCACCCTTTCCCTATCCTCCTGTCCAGCACCTAGCAGTGATGCCTCCCACAGTACAGCCTGCAATGAGTAAGAGACTGACCACTCTCCACTACATCTCAAGAAAGCAAGACTTACTGGAAAAGATAATCATGCTAGGGAAAATGACAGAGGAAGATCAAGTGTGAGGTGGATCAATTCCAAACGGAAGCCCTGGCCTTGAGTTTACAAGGCTGTTGAGGACAGGTCTTTTTTGGTCACGGTGCCATAAGTGGCAGATGACTTGATGGCATGTCATAAGAGCCAGCAGATGAGGCCCAGGAACAATTACCTTAGACCCGTAACTAAGTCTTATCCAGGGATGAGATTGGGACAGCACATGCTGTTAGTCCCACACTGCCCCACAACACCACCAAATGCTCACAGGCAAACCGGTGATGCTCAGGGAAGCACACAGAGGCAAAATATCCATCTGCACCACATGCATATCAGGCAACACACATGCTATCCTGACAAAAAGCACACTGCACTGAAGACAACCAGGGCAAAAGTTGTATGTGCATTCGTGCACACACACATTTTCTACCCATTTCTAATCATCATAAGAACTATTGTGAAATTGACTGTGTGTGAGTGACATGTTTCTGCCTTGCCTTGAGGAGAGCTGGTGCATGTGGTGCAGTGATGGAAGTCCAAGTTCTGCTCCCCACTTAGTAGTGGAGCTTATTTGGTGAGTTTAGGTAATCACAGACACTTGGCCTCACCTACCCCACAGAGTTGTTTTAAGGATAAAATGGAGATGAAACCTTAACCGTTTTAAGGATAAAATGGAGATGAAACCTTCCTGCAATCCTTGGGTTGCTTGCAGGAAGAAAAAGGAATGATATAACCAGGAAACCCATCTCAGTATTTGCAGGACCATTTCCAGGTCCTGCCTGCAGCTGGCCATCCTGGTGAATCTCCTTCACTCACATCCCGGTGCTGACACAGCCCCTGCTGGGAGTTTGTTTGCCCACAAGAGTAGACCTCTATGTGGGGAAAGTGTGGCATGGAGAGGCAGAATGCTGTTAGGGTGCACATGTGAATGCATATGCAGCAGTGACTGGGAAAGTCTAAATGAGCTGGGCCTTCCCTCTGATCTCTTGCAGCTTCTGAGGTCTCTGCACTGCCTCTCTCTGTATATGATGAGACATTGATAGTCACTTCAGGGCTGAGTAGGAAGCTATAGCTGTCCCCCAGTGTTCCTAAGAGCAGGACTTTCTCTTTTCCTGGCTCTTCCAGTGGGCCAATGAGGTCACATTTTGTACATGCACAAGTGACTGTGCGAGGTGCAAGAAAGGATAGGTGAGCTCCCTCAGGCATTTGTATGGTGACTGGAGACTTGCTGGGCACGGCTGTGAGACCAGATGGCAGGAGAAGTGTGGCCACTGGGGCTCACCCAGATCAGCTCCTGGGATATGTGGGTTCCTGGGAGGTGACAATCCCCTTGAGAAGCATTGCCCCAAGGACCGGTGGTTGCAGTGATAGCCAACTCTATCAATGGCTGCACAGGTGAGTCATCTGGTGATGCTGAAGTTCTTCTACTGCTCAGTTGCATTCTGTGATTCAGCAGATGTGGCCTGAAGCTGCTTGCTGTGAATCACAGCATATTCTTCCTGCATTGTGAAGGAGGCACCCAAATGGGATCTCACACAGCACCTTATTAGGAGGAGGTTGCTGCACGCACCCTATCAAAGCAGTCACTGCAACAGGAAGGGCCACCCTGATAAGGTATGATAAGGTACTTTCCTTTCAATAAGCCATTATCAGTTGGAAGTGGGGTGGGTGATGTCCATTAATGGTCATTAGTGCCTCCAACTCTGTGTCATTTGTCTTTGTGGAGTTCCTTAATGATGATTTTGATGATGACACTGAATGTGCAAAGAAATTTTTCAGCAAGAAACCAGGGATGAATGCTTGGCGAGTACCATCACCATATTAGATTCTACAAAAGAAAAAAAAAGGATGAGGTTGCTGAATTATTTACTTGATCAATTTTGTCACTGTACCAGAAGACCTGCCCATAGCAATCATTAAAATAAAAACTTTTTACTGTTGCTTTATTCCACTTGTAGGGTGAGGTGATCTTCCCTCCCTAACCTGTAGCCCAGGACATTCATTCCTTCCCCATGAAAAAATATAAATGAGGGAGAGAGAATATGACCTGCTCTGATTCTAATTCAGGTTACTGGACTTTATCCTTTTAGGCAATAAAGGATAAAGACAATTCTGTTCTGCCTAATAGAATTGAGTAGGACATATTCCTTCTTAATTTAATTTGAGATAGTTCCCTTTTCACAGTTCACAGTTCCCACAGATATTTCCCCTTTCACTTTCAGAATGGCAGAAAGCTTGTGTTCACACCACCTCATTACCCCAAAAAGCTCATTGCAATCTGACTTTCTTCAGTACTCTATGGAAGTTCATAAAACAGGGAATTATTTTTCTGTATACTTACACATTTTCCAATCACTTTAAATCAATTATAAATTCTCAACTACTTTGAGTACTCTATTATGTACTGAGTATAATAGAATTTCCGGTCTTCTATTTACATAATTTGTTAATTTTGCTATTACTACAAACTCTGCCAACTTATTTTTCCATTCTTCAGTTGCTGGGAATTCTGATTTTCCATTTAGAGGCAATTGTAATCCTTGCTGCAGTAGTCATATATTTAAATAACCCTGACATGTTATTTGAAAAAATCTCTGAAATTATATTTAAAAGCATATTCTTAGGACTCTATTTCCATATGTATCAATTTCTAAAATATGTTAACTGCTTCACATATGTTAGGAAGTTCCATCCACCATTTCCAACATTTTCAGTTGTAGTTCCGTATGTATCAATTTCTTAAATATTTTAACTGCTTCACAAGTCCGTCACATATGGTAAGAAGTTCCATCCACCCTGTAACATTTCCAATATTTTCAGTTGTAGTTCTTATCTGTTTTTTCTATACCTTTTCTATATCTTTTCTACATCTTATACCAATTTTCTCTTAGTGCTTGGTTAGTTGTGATTTTAATATCTTTCTTCAATAAAGCTTTCCATTGACAAGGTGTATTTCTTCACCAAGCTTTTGGTTCCAAATTGTTACACATTTCTTGTCTTTTTGATTTTCAGTGTCATGCTGTAGTAACTGTTCGTAAAATCTTCCTAATAGATTATCGTTCTGTTGTGTAATCAACTTTTCAAAATCTGTCTGATCTCTTACAGTACTTTTCCCTGACTGTATTTTCCCCTATAAGCAAACCATTGTATATCTTTTCCTTCATCTTTTAGCTGTTGCTAAGGTTTGACTTCTCTTTGCTGCTTAATATAATTAGTTTTCCTTAAGTATTTTCCATATACTTTGACCAGATACATTGGAGGAGAGATTGGACTATTTTTTTTCTCATGGAATACCAAATTTTTAATGGCCTAATAAAGGCCTTTTTAACTGACTCTTTCACCCACAAGAGGTTGAGCATTCCATCTTCAAATTCTGCTAATTCTAACTTCACTTTCCTATCATTAGCATTTGTAATCCAATCTCTTAATCCAAGCCAGCTGCATAGTAGTACAGCTTTAAATTAGATACTGTAAAGTCTTTCTTCTTTTCATCCTGAAGGATTTTAAATCTAATCCTTGGCTGTTTGCCATTACAAATAAAGGTATTTAGTTGTCTTTGCCAGTCTTGGAGAGTTTTTCCTGGTATAGCAATTGGTATAATCTGCAATAGAAAGTTCATTTTAGGTCGTTCATTCATTTTTATAATCAAAATTCTTATCAACCATGAGATTTTTAGTTTAGTCCATTTCTGTAAATCCTTTTGGACCGTGATCCATGTTATTTGATAATTGTCTTGAAATAATGCATCATTATGTCCCATGATATGTATCCCTAAATATTTGACTGGCTCTGCAGTTATTTTCCATCCTGAAATCTTTTTTATACTGTCTTCCTCCTCTTTTGTTGCAAATTTTAGTGTAATTTTTGTTTTTTTCTTATTGATCTTATAGCCTGAATAAGGTCCAAACTTTTCAATTTGCTCTATTATATACAATATAGACAGATGTGGATTTAGAATGGTCAAGACTATGTCATCAGCATGACATTTCATTTAGCATTCTTTTCCACCTGTTTTAAGCCTTTACTTTTTGGGTCTTGTCTTCTCGTTTTGGCTAAAATTTCCAATACAAGAATAAGTAAAAGAGGTAATAAAGGACATCCTTGATGTATTCCCTTCTCTGACATTAATTAGAATCTTAGCATGTTTAGTGTAAATTGCTTGAATCCAATTTATAAAGCTTGAGCCACAGTCTAAATATTGGAGAGTCTTCATTTATTAAAATGAAATGAAACATTTCATTTCATTTCTTTTCAACTATTGGAGAGTTTGGGGCACCCTAAACAAGGATCACTAGGGGTAGAGTAATGAAAGATATGTAAGCTTGATGAGGTGATAAGTACTGAGACCTAAAAAGGGGTCTCTGTAAATGCTAGATTTTCACAACCCTTGTCTTTAGGAAGTTTCTATAAACCACATACATATTAAGAATGTGAATAGTTGCAGGATTCAGCTTGGGGACTCACCTTTTCAGAGGTCTCCACAGGTGTTCTGCCAGTTGGCATCAGTTCTTTTTGAGATCCAGAGACAGCAAAGGTTAAAGAGTGACTGTTACTTTTCTTAAAGGTCAGTGTGAAGTTAAAAGAGTTTCATGAATAAAAGCAATGCTTAGTTCTAAGATGTCCCTGATGAAAACACAGTGACTGGCTTCAAACAACAAGATAATCCACACTCGGATATGGGACTGGCATGGCATCGGAATGACACAGTGGTGATTAACGGAGCTCTGTTATCACTCTGTTATTATCTGGTGGTGGGCCATGGGAGGCATATCTAAGCCTGTCAGGGCTCAGGTTGAGTGCCAGGGGAGTCTTCCAGTTGGGGTGGCAACCTCACGTCTACTGGGAGAAAAATCAAGCAGTTCTCAGCCGGTTAATACAGGGGAGAGTCTTTTGCTCCCCCAAGTTCTCAACATGCCTTAAATATTTTGTATAACTAGAAGAAATGTCGGATTTACTGGGAAGCAATTTTATCATATTTTTTTTACAATACTATCCGTGGAAAAGCTGCATTTGCTGCTAATTGCTACAAAGAAAAAAGAAAAAAGCCCTTTGGATGGAGGGAGGATGTCTCCCCCCCCCCCCCATGGACTACGTGGCAACTGAAATGAAGAGAGATGGAGCTTTTTGTAAGTAAGAAAAAGACTTTTCTTTTTTAAACTCTCCAAGGGCGAAGAAATTATTAAAATAATAATTTACTGTGGAATTGTGATAGAAGATTCTTCCTATATTTGCTTGTGTTGGACCACTGCCAGAGTTAGCAGCCATCTTTCTCTTTGTTTCTGGGACCTCTGGACACCTGCCAATCTTTGTAATTACTGTTACTATGAAAGAGATACAGAAGACATTCCTGGAAGTACAGACTTCTTTAACAGCTGTGCAATTATCCCAGCAAGTGACAATCATACAACAGAAGACTGTTTTAGAGCAATTTGATTTTTTGTTAATTGAACAAAAAAGTGGATTTGATCAATTAGACACTTCCATTAATCAGGCTTTGGGCAAGCGATTTATACCTGAACTTGCAAAATATCAAACAACAAAATGCAAAATATCCAACAAGCTGAAGGAAAATTTGAAACTGGAAAGACAACAAGTGTAATTGGATAATTAACACAGCTAGTGAACTCAATAAATCAACCTTTATGGGAGCTGCGTGTTATGCTGGAAAAGGAGAAGATAGTTTGGCCACAACTTAAGGCACATGATATATCACAGACATCACGTCATCTCAATGTAAACGGGCAGAATGTAACACAATCAGTAAATTTTATAACTAAACTTTTATGGGAGCTGTATGTCATCTCAGAGAAGGAGAAATTAGCTAACCATTTAAAAGAGGTTTTGTTTATGTGGCTGCAATTGAAGACTCCATTACAGATATTACGATGTTTTAATGGAAAAAAACCCAGAAAGTTCTGGTAGAGGAGTAAAGAAACAAACAAACAAACAGGGCAGAGGTGCAAAGGGAAGATAAGGGAAATTTCTTTCTTTTTATTCCAAAAAGGGGTGATTCATATAGGTTGGTATGCTCACACATGAAGGTAAGCTATTATTGCTGGTGAAACAGTAGTAACTTAATAAAATCCTGTCTAAAAGGTATTATTGTTAAATGAATATCTCTGACTATATTTGTTACAAGCTATTGTTGTTGGTGATATATGTTAAAGATTGTAAACAGCTTGGCTTTTATATGGAGTTAACCATATTTGATCAAATGGTCTTTAAGTTAGATGAAACATTAGCAATTTAGCTTAAAGAAAATTGTTTTAAGAGATATTATAAGTATTAGTCATCACCAAGTAGAGTAGTTAAGACAATTGTAAAGATGTTAAATTGATATCTTTGATGTTATGTGTAACTGTGGTAGTGAGGAAGCTACTTATTATTAGAAAATTGAAAAGATCTTGAATTGTCCAGAAATGTTTAGATCCAAGGTATTACTGAAGAAGAAAGAAAATATTGCAATCTCATTTAACTTGGAGATTCCTCCCTTTGACATTGGTCAAGAGAAACAGGACTTTGCAAGAAATGATGAGATTGATTTCACTGATGAAGAAGAGGAAGATAGTGACTTTTATCAAATTTGATTTTTTTTTTAATTGGCCGGAGAAACTGGATTTGGTTCTGATCTAACGATGTTTTCAAATTATTATAAAAGGATTTTAGTATGATCGTAGAATGTTAAAAGATATGTAGTAGGGGGCTGACCCTGTAAATCCAGTGTGTGCGACGATTGTTTGAAGTTTAAGTTTTTAAAATCTTAATAAAATGTCTTAAAAAAAAAAGATAATCCACACTCTTGGGCTGAGTATGGTTGTCATTCCATTGTGGGTTGTGGAGCTTAGCTTAAAAGGTGATGGAAAGATTTTGGTAAGTTCTGAGCAAGCACAATTTGAGATAGTGCACAAGCCTTCCATGACTCAGATCAGAAAATCTGTGCCTACATCACCCTGCCCAAGACTATTCATCCTGAAAATTATAGAGACTTGTTATTTATTTTATTTGTTCATTGAGGCTTCTGTATGGCCTGAAGGGCCTGATCCTGCCCAATCTTTGAGGTGGTTACTGGACAGAAATCGTAACAACCAGATGGATACTCAGTCAAAAGCCCTAAATGGAGGACTTTCCAGTGTGCTCGAGCACTGCCCCAACTGGACCCAGGCCACAAGACCAAGGGGGAAGTTGGACACTGCCTGGTATTTCTAGCTGGAGCAGAGTCGAGCAGGGTTCACTGGGATGCAGAATTAGTGCATCATGGGTCACACTTCCCTGTTTCCTCTGAGCACAGCTGTAGCCTTCTCAGCAGCTGTGAGGATGTATTTTCCTAGCAACAATGGAATCTATATTGGGGTTTGCCCATTTTGCTACTGCTTAGTAGAATATGCAGTAGTATAGTAGCAATATGCTATTTGTCTTGCAGGTGGTTTGCTGTGTCCTGGTTCTCATGGAACACTTATCAAGAAAAAATGCCAACCTTCTTTTTATCAAGGCCATTTCTTACTTCAGTTTACTTTCAGTGAAGTAGGGCTGAATTTTATAATTTTATAATTCTCATAATAGTTTATGAGGATCCTCCACCTTCTTGATCCTTTGATTTATCCTATTGAAATAGCAAGAAAATAGAATATTTTAATAAAGTACCATTGTATATTCTGTTTCAAATAATGAATCTCACCATACAGTCAATGTAAGAAAAACAAAATAAAACAAAGCTTCCAAATACATGGAAGAATGCCATGGCCTTCAATACCTCTTGCTTGAGGTTTTCCACGGAACATGAAAATTTTGGAAAGTAAAAAGGATTCTGTCCAAAAATATGTGAACCCACCAGAGAACCTAGAGAAAAGTACCCGTGTCTGCATGCACTAAGAATGTGCATTGAATTCAACGTCTACTTCAGTCCAGTTTCACTGAGTCCTGAAACAAAGGAGGCATTTTTCTGAGAACAGAAATAAAGTTTAACAATGATCAATAGGGGTGAAATAAGTGTAAAAGCATTAAAATAAGACATGTAAGTTTGATGAGGTGAAAAGCACTGAGACATAAAAGGGGCACTGAGGATCTTTGTTTCTGCTTCCTCTTCCTCATGTAATGTAAATGCTGAATTTTTACAAGCCACAGTCTTAGGAACTGGATTCCACCCAATCATGTTTGAGCAACGAGGAAGTCATGCTCTCCATTTCTTTTCAAGTGTACAAGAAAACCATAGCACCATACACAACAAGGTTAAGTCATGAGAACAAACAAAAAACAATGCTGAATCAGGCAAAAGGTCCATCAAGTTCACACAGCTGCCCACAGGATCCCTCAAGCAGGGTGGGTGCAAGATCACTGTCTACCCAAGCTCCTCAACAACTGGTGTATGCAGGCATGCCACCTCTAGTTAGGGAGGTAGCATTCAGCCACTGATAGACCCATTCAAAGATTTGTAGCAAGCAATGATACATGGAGGAAAACAGCACTCCTTAACAAAAGGGAAGGCAATTAGAACTGAATTCAGATGAATCTGGGCATGCATATCACAGGAGCGGGAATAAATGTTTGCCCTGCAGAAAAAGGGCACACACCCAGTCCTGTTCCTTGACATGTCCATCTGTACCAAAATCTGTAATGTTCAACTACATTCTCCAAATGCACATGAAAACACTTCTGAAAGGATAAGATGGAAGTTATATTTGAGTCAAAAGGAATTCAGAAAAAACATGGAAAAACCAATTTCTTCTCCCTGAGTTTAAGGAGATGATGATAAGTTTGCTTTTGCACATGGTATCATTTCTTCCACCATTGATATGCTGCATCCTCCATTTTCCTGAACTTTTTGTGGCAGGGAGCTGCATGGCTTATGAAAGCCGATACAACAGCAGAACCAAGGGGTCCAAAAACTATGATGGAAGCCACGACTATGGGATTTTTTTCAGATAAACAGCCACTGGTGGTGCTCTAATGGATGACATCAAATGGCTGCAAATCCTCCTGCAGCAGTAAATCACTTGCCATTCTTGAGCTGATTGGCTGAGAAATTCTGTATGATATCTAAAGGAGAAGTTCTGATATATTTTGTTGTTTTTCTTGTCTGTGTATATCAATTCCACCCTGCCAAAGATTCATAAGGCATCTCACAGTGAAGTACAAGACTAAAAATCCAAGATTACAAATATCTGATATGCAGCAGATTTCAGCAACATAATATAATATCAGCATTTCTATTCAGACTTCAGCAAAACTAAAAGAAGGACAATGGAAAATGCAATTTTTCACCTGAATTTTTTCTCAGATAAAATTGTGCTATATGAGCAATTGGAGAAAGACTTTTTTTCTTTTTTTTCTACCTCCTAACCAGAATACATTTCTGGGAGTCAATTAGGAGTATTTCTATGAAATTAATTTCCTAAAATTTCATTTTAATGAGCACAATGTGTGTGACCACTACACAGCTTGTAGGTTTGTATGCATGCAAAAAAATGTGCTGAGTAGCTATGGAATGTGAGATTGAAGCATGGGTGAAGCCACAGACTAAAGCATGGGTGATTTAAAAATCATGAACCTTGGAAAAGTTGTGCATTCTGAGAAAGCTACAAATTTTTCCAATGTATGTTTTGTGACTAGAAGTGGGTTTGGATATTCACAAACATTTCTGTAGAAAACAGACTCCCATTCACATTCGTATTTGGGATTGCAAACAGGTGTTCTCCAGTGATTCATGTACACAGATGAAGTTCTTAGATGTTCCCTGCCACCTATTGATACCTGGTCAATTTCTCTGCTGTGGGCATTTCTCAGCGAAGTCCTATTTAATGATGTATGGATTCAAATGATCAAACCTGACAATAATTCCTTGTACTTGGAAGATGCAATTAACTCTGTATGGCTTATGAGCTAACTGGTAGTGCTAGAAATCATCTTAGAAAGCCGATAAAGACATTTGCTTATTTGGTTGATTTGTGATATTCACTACACACTATTAGGGGTGGTTTGATCTTTCTTAACCCAATGAAAGTATGCTATTCTCTGAGACCGAACAATAAACTTCTATTCTCAAAGGCCAGGTTTGTGTGGTCTGACTTGGGAAAGGTGTCAGAGTCGACTCAGGTGAACTGCAGTCTGTTTGTCCAAGTAGGAGGAAACCAGTGAGAGGAAGCAGGAATGAGTTGCTCATCTCAGGTGGTGTCCAGCATTGTAGGACCTGACCTGTCTGTGCTGGTGAACCCAAGAACTTTCCCCCTCCTTGCTATGACCAATCTGAGACCTTGCAGCTTACTGAGAAGAAGGTTGGTGCTTTTGCTGAATGTGCTCCTCTTATATCCAAGGACTACCTTGCCCACATTCTAAAGATACACATTTCTTATATAGGATATTTTGACATTACCCTCTCCTAGGTTCACACTGAACAAACTGGGAGTCATTCAAGGGTTGAATCCTCTGGAGCCAGTTAATGTTCATGGTGCTGACTTTAGTTTTGCCTCTCTGGATTTTTTACTGGTGAGTACACTAATGGGCAGATGTGCGTACTATGAAAACTGTAGCCTGCGTCACCAGAATGCTTTGCTTATCCTTATGGATAATTTCACACATGAGATGCCAGAGAACCAGAACCAGAATGCCATGCATCAGGAGTGGGGTTTTCCTCATGAGGGGATATTTAAACAAAATCTTACAAGTACAGCTCAGCTGCTTTTATCAGCCTGCCATGCAGCAATGCACACAGATGAGAATGTGTGTCCAAATGAAAAACTCCTACTGACTGGCTCTGCTCATTGATAAGAAGATGGTAAGGACAGAGATGTCCTATGGCAAAAGGGTCCTTTCACAGAGAAAACCTGGGAAATCCAGGCAAACACCTCACAACAATGAGGCAAGGTTCATGCGGAAGAACAAGGAGGGCAGGTGAGCATGTGAGGGAGTTCCTTCCAAGCACAGTAATAATAAAGATTTATCATAAAGGAAACTGATGTGTCCCATTACCCAGAATGCTTCATGGAAGAATAACACATCTCTTGCTCCTTTTGGCCACAACTGACCAAGTGGCATCAGGCTAGTGCTCAAAGGCCGGGATATTTGACTAGATGGCCTGGATGGCTGAGTGGTGCTTCCTGGATACCCTGCAATATGACATGGATTATGGGACAGATATATCCATTTGGTTTGCTTACATGAGACCACAAGTCACCATTCATTTGAGGGATACATTTCAATTGCCAGATGCTGTGGTGTTTTGTTGATTCTACTCATTTTTATTGTAAGGTGTCCTGAGATGATAGTAAAATATTTTTAGAATAAATAATCTATTAATAAGGATAAATAAATGATGGTGGAAAAAGTGGTTCTCCTCAAAGGTTCTAGAATGTCAGTTTTGTTCATCATGTGTCAGCAAATGAAAGAAAGAGGCTTTCTACAAAGGCTTTTATATTCAAAAGCAGAAAAATCAAATCAGGCACAGCTCTTCAGCCACATATAAGGATGAAGCTTAGTTATCATCCATGGCACCTTTGGCCAATGCAAACAATGATGAGGCTTCCATTTCTCAGTTTCCTAAGCTAAAGGGCTGCTGAGAATCTGGGAGGTCACTGCTTGCATTGATAGGTGGGACTTATTGTTTAGATGGGTTTGATTTAGGTTGGACCTGTGAACGAGGAGGTGTGGGGCAACCTGAGAAAGTTGTTTACCACCACACTGACCTGGCCAGGGCCAGCTGCTCAGTAGGTGACTGTCCAGGGTACAGAAGCAGTTATCCCTTGGGATTCTTCCCTGGTTGGTACAAAATATTAAATTTGCCAAAGTTACTGAGAGCAGATGCAAGTACGATAGATAACAAAAATCTATATGAGGTTAGGGAACATGCCTGGAGCACCATCCAGTGCAGACCCAGCTGCAGGAGGTGCTGTGTGCCAGCCAGAGGTCCACCCACAGTCCTTTCTCTGAGGAGTTCCCCACAACAGAAATAATGTAAAAACCATGCCCTGCACCTACTTTGCCTGTATAATTGCTTTCATCTGCTCATAAAACTTGATAACCTTTACTCACATGTACATTTGCTGTCTCTGGATCCCAAACAAAACTGATGCCACTTGCAGAATACCTGTGGAGACCTCTGAAATAAGATTATTTTTCCAATCCAATCTTGTTATTTTTTATTTCAGTGAGTTATCTCTGTTCAGTCATGCACTACAGAGTTACATCTTCAGTGAGTGGCTGAGATGAGAACAGGTGACGACATAAACAGTTCCAATTGTGCAGGAAATTGTGATGTCAGAGAGAGCAGGCCACTAGTAATCCATCAAGATTTTTTCCATGACACTTCCTGGTCCATTTTGGCCTAAGGATAAAGAAAGAAGGAAAATTACCAAAATTTCCTGGATTCTCCCTTGGATTCCTCTCTGTGTGGCACCTTTAGAACCTTTTGTCTCTACTATCTCATCCAGAATCATCAAGATATTTGGCAGAACAACCACCATAGTCTAAAAGAATAAAGTTCAGGCACCTGAATTAGAATCAGAGCAGGTCATATTCTCTCTCCCTCATATATATAGTGGGGAAAGAGCTTCTGTCCTGTGCTAAAGGTTAGGGAGGGAAGATCACCTCACCCTGCAAGTGTAATGAAGGAACTGTGAAATTGGAAAGATCTGCAATTAAATTAAGTAAGGGCATGTCCTACTCAAAAATTTTAGTTCTCATGGTTTGTGTGCCATTTAAACATTCCATCTGCTAGAAAATCAAATGGTTCCATACATGTCTTTTTGTTTGCTGTTGTGTTTACTGTTGTGTTTTTGTTTTTATGATCGCTACAGGCAGGTTTTCTGGTGCAGAGCCAAAACTGATCCAGTAAATAATTCAGCAACCTCAGCTTTTTCATTTTTCAATTTGTAGAGTCCAATCTGGTGATGGTGCTCACCAAGCGTTCATCCCTGGCTTCTTGGTGACAATTTTCTATGAACACTCAATGTCATAATTGATATCATCATCCAGAAACAATACAAGCACAGAAAATGGCACAAAGAGATGGAGAAACTAATGACCATTAATGGGCATCGATCACACCATTTCCAAACATCACGGTTTGGGCATCACCGACCTTGCTTCCAACCGTAAATGGCTTCTTGAAATGAGAGGACCTTTTGAGGGTGAATCTGAACTCATGTACTTATTGAATGGGTTTGAGTCTGATCTCATTATTCATACAAGATAGTGCATTCAATTCCTGCCCCTTTTCTTCCTGCAAGGAACCCAAGGCAGCTTACAAGGGTTTCCTCATCCCCAAATTATCCTTAAGAACAACAACCCTGTGAGGTACCTTAGGCCAAGTGTCTGTGGTCGCCCAAAGTCACCCAGTGAGCTCCATGGCCAGGTGAGGACTAGAATCTGGACTCTCAGGACTGCACTGCAGCACACTGACTGTCCTCAGTCCAATAAGCATTCCTCACTTAAGGTAGTTGGCTTCATTCCCAAGTCACACAAGACGAGGCAGAAACACATCACTCACTTGCACAGTCAATTTCGCAATAGTTCTTGTTGGATTCCTTCCCATCACTGCACCAGTATGTGCTATTAATGGGGAATATCCCATAGGAGTCCAGCTCATCCATCCTGGATGTCAGTGACATTTCAGTGCTGAAAAAGATCTCACAAAAGGACACAAACACCTGACAGGTCAAAAAAAAAAAAAAAAGACACCAAATATGATGATTCAAAACTGGTAGAAATCAATTCCCTCTCTCTCTCTCTTTCTCTGGGTGTGTGAAATGTCAAAGAAACATCTGCACAGAAGGGGGATTTGGAAGGACAGAGAGTATTTTCAAACCTTCAAAGCTCTTTCCCCACAAGGCTTTTCTATGGGGAACACTAGGGCAGAGAGCTTGGGAAGCAGAAGAGGCCTTGGGGCTTTGTGACTGGCAGCTGAAGTGCTGAGAGTGTGAGCCTGTGGCCTCCCTGCATTGTCTGGGGGCCTCTAGGGGTATTCAGAGGCCCTCCCCAAGCTCCTGCCACCCCAGTGCTGAGACTGCCAGGAGCAGGCAAGGAGGAGAGCAGGCTTTTCCCCTCTTCTTTAGCAGTGCTTCATCTAGTTGCCTGAAAAGGGCCATCTCACAATACACATGACAAATCCTTTCTATACAAATAGCAACACAAAGACACAGGACCCATGAAGGGCTGCTTGACCCAACCCATCCTCTGAGCTGCCAATGAGAGGGGATCCCGGTGGGAGAAAGTCCTGTCTCCATCTGGAGACTCCTGCCTGGAGCTGCCTCCCTCCCCTCAAGGTATTTCAAGGCGGCAGTTGTGCAGGGGGCACAAAGCAATCTTGACTCTCCATGTGTGGTATCATCTGCATATCTTAAATTAGTGATGTATCTTCCACCAATTTTCATTCCTTCATTTAATTCCACTTCAGCTTTCTTTATGATATATTCTGCCTAGGGAAAGATATGGGGATAATATACATGTTTGTCTTTCATAAAATGGGCTTCAGTACAGAAAGATATATCTTTAAAGAGAGAGTTGGTATTGTATGACTGGCCATGCCTAAGATGACAGCAATCTGGGGAGACCGCACATGGTACACCCTCGCCCTTTCATATGTGTGCCTGGCCCCAAAAGAAAAGGAAGGAAAAGCCAACAAGAAAGAAATAGGAATGACCGCACTTGAATTATAAAGAAAGAAGCTGAATGTTAAGAGAAGCAACCAAAACAGTAGAGCAAGTGGCAGAAATAATTTCTGGGAAAGAAATTAAAGGAGGTTTTGCACCAACAAGCAGAACTCACAGTCATTCAGGGTGTAGCCCTTGTATCCATCTAGCTTCTGCATTTTCAGAGTCCAGTCCACACCTTGAAAATATCTTGGCCTCGCTTGCCATGGTGACGATACTAATGAGGGCAACAGCAAGGCTGTTCATGGCTGCAGCTCCCTGGACAAGGATTTGAGGAGCTGTGCGAGGAAGCAAAACTTTTATAATCCACCTAGAGCAATAGAAGCCCCATCTACGATTAAATTGACTTTTTATGGGGACAAGTCATTCTTCAATGCCCTGTTCAGCGCTAAGCAAGCATAGACAGGAGGGAACATTCCAACTTTTACTTCTGATTTTTAAAAATGAAGCAAGCCAAGATTTCTGTAGAGATACAAAAGGATTGCCTGCATCCCATACTGCCCAACAAATCTATAGCTATGGGTCCACATCTTCTAATCCCCGAGAATGAACTGATGCTACAAAGTCCCAGAACAGGGCCCCAAGTAGACAGGTCAATGTTTCTACATGCACTTGGTGGCTTCACATGAAGAACCGAGGTAGGAATTACTTTGCTGCATGCAAAGAAGCCCTGAGGTGTACTCCAGCAGGAAATGCTTTGCAGCCTGGTGCTCTGTGCACAATGTAGCCATCTTCTGGCATTCTCCATTGACCGAGAAACTGAATGAAGGAGTTTGATGTTCCTCCGTTTTTGATGCAAGGCCACACAAACTCTGATGAGGACGAAAAGGCTTTCATATTGCAACTATGCCCCACGATGCTGCATCCTACCCTGGGAACACCCGAGCAGGAGAATTTCCACTTCTATCCTGGCCATGCAGTACTTCCTGCAGACCACACTTGAGCCATGTAAAAGCACACTGGCAATCTGTGCACACCCCATACAATGTAGAGGAAGGCAGTGCCCAGCGGTGGAGGTGGCGTGTTGTATCCTTCAGCACATTTGCAGGACGGGGAGAAGTTCTGCTCAGGGGAAACCTGGGACAGCCTGGCCCAGGGGCTGCAAATGGTCCTGCACACCCTGCCAACCCCCTCCCACCTTGTGGCCTACCTAGGAAACTGCAGAAAAAGTTGGGATATGTGGGATCCATCAAGCTATTTGTGGATGTGACACAACTACCCCAAAAACATTGTCAGCCCAAAGCATCCATCCCACAGTTACCAAGAGAAGGTAACAACAGAGTGGCCAATCAGGACTCCATGGCATCCAGATATCTTTGTGGAATAAATCTGGCCTTGGGGAATTATGGGCATCCCCAGAACAGCCTTTCTCTTACCCAAAATGCTTTAGCAGGCTGGAGTCATTGTTCCCTGGGAAGGAGTGCTAGCACCAGTGGGTAGGTAAAATGATCACTGTGTGGGCACCACTGGGGGCAGGCCAGCTGGCACAGCAGCAGAAGTGATTGATTGGGAACGTCAGTGTAATATACTCAGGCATATACATGAGGAATATTTTTACTTGCCAAGACTCTTTGTGATACCTCTGAAATGAAGATGTGCTTTGGTATCCTGAGTATGGGGTTGGGAGCATGTTAGAAAATGGATTGCAGTGCATTTCCAAGGAGAATGCAGGGAATGTTGCCAGTGCAGTTGGGCGGTAAATTGAGCTGGAGCTCCACCATGTGGGTGTTTGGGACAAAACAATGTTTTCTCAAGAATGGGGGCAGGAAGAGGGCTGGCTTTTGTGCTCAACAAAAGGGATGGGAAGACATCAGAAGCAAGAAACTTGAATATATGACTGGGGCAGTGGCGGATGGGTGCAATGAAGTTGATGGAAAAGCAGTACCAAGCAGGGAATGGTGGTGTCCAAACTGGTTTTATACCAAGTTTCTGGACTAAGAGGAGGTATGATGGTCATAGAATGGGAAGGAAATAGCAACATTGCCCTGAGTGTCAACCTGTTCTGCATCTGCTTCCAAGGAATGAAAGGAAGAGCATATTTTATTGAATACTCAAGCAAGTGAAATAAAATCAGGTACCAGAGAAGGTCATCAATCAAATTCAAGAACAGGGTCTTATTGCTTGGCCATGCCACTTGGGCCAGGGCATACCATGAAGATCTCCACAGCCTTGGTTAATAAGCTTGGGTTTCATCTAAAAGCCCACTTGTCACTCAATTGTCCATTTGCCATTTGCATAACTGGTTTGGGCTCAGGATCATGTGAAAAGGTTCAGATGTATTAAGAAGGGAAATGTTCTAGAAACTGGGAACTTTGGAAGGGATCCAAAGCTAGGAATACAGGTCATTCATTCCCTCTTCACACAACAAATACCTTCTTAGGGAATGGATGGCAACACTGACCACCATCAGTTGTGGCTGGCCTGGAGTGGCCCACTCAGCTAAACCATACCAACTCCATCTTACCCAGAAACATTTGGGCAAAGAGCAGCAGATGTCTGCTTAAGAGAAAGGCCAGGTCACCAGGCATTGACATTGCAATATGAGAGACCAAAATTTGACTTTGGAAGGGAACTACCCTGAGGGTGCTGGGCAGGACAGGAATCAAGGCTTGCAATATGGCTCATTCTTTCCTGATGATGAAGTGGTTCTTCTTTATACAGTGGATCATTTTCTTAGGGAATGAATGGCAACTCTGACCACCAGTGGTTGCAGCTGGCCTGGAGTGTCCACTCAGTAGAACCATACTGACCTCTTATCTAGATCCCAGAGACTGAAACCTCCTTTGTGCAAGGGGCAGCTGATCTCTACTTATGTGAAAGTCAGGTCACCTGATGCTGGCAAGACAGAATGCATTTTCAGTGTTTAATTAATGCCAAAGAGACCAGTGGATGGTTCAGCTCAGTCCAGATGCCACCATATCTGGAGAATTTTGAGAGTCCTACACAGGAGCACAGGAAAATGCTCTGCAAAAGAGTTAGATGGCTGATTTTGGCCAACTAAGTGCTGTGCCTCAGAGTAGAATGGAAGAGGGCCAAGACTCCATCAGGATACTTTACATTATGGCAGTGCTTGTCCCTCTGCTTACCCTGCCATTTCTCCTTGGAACCCCGCCCCCCAATCCTACCTGCATCCTTGGAATTGCAACTGGCTCATTTCTTCCTGCACCAGCTGCCAGCAGAGCGGATATTTTGAGCTCAGAGATCCAGAGAGGTTGGAGAGATTCCCTGACCTCGTAGTTAGGTGTCTGCAAAATCCCGTGGTATGCCAAAGGATGTGCAGTGGCCCTATTTCAGGAAGCTTCAAGATGATGCCAGTAGCAGGCATGGGAAAAACTCAGGTGCAAGGGACTTCGTGCTATGCCCTAAGTATATCCTCCATCCTACTTTGCATGCATTCAGTACAAAAAAATTATTATACACTTTCATGTATATTTATTATTTATTATAATATAATAAAAGAATTTATGATCTTTTTGCCAATCTCTTTCAAAGACATGATTCTTTGTTAAGAGCTTCATTCTCTTCATAAGGCAGCTGGAGCAGGATCAGATGGACAAGAGGACTGCTGCAAGGTGTTCTGTTCTGCTTTAGCAGAGTAGCCAAAGCACAGAGAGCGGAAGAAAGTCTACATTGGCTCTTGTTCTTCAGTCCTTAACACATTCCCAAAACACTATTTCAGGCATAGGGTGTCTGCAATATTCACTATAGCGCGTCCTAAGGGGTGGGAGGGGGAGAATAGGTTATTTACACCTTGTGAATCTTGCACTGCTTTTAAGAGATTATCCTGCAAATCTGAAGCTTTATCCCACTGGCAAAGGAATGCATTCCCGAATGCAGCATTCTCCTTCTGTGTTACATCTAACAAAAAGTTTGGTGTAAACTTATTACACCCAGAATCTGTGGCAGGGAACCAGAGTATATGCCATTGTTTTCTAAGAGATCCAGGTATTAGCTGTGCACAATAATTAGTGCCCTGCCTCTTCCTCAATCCCAGAGAACATGGGGAAGTGCCAGAAAAAGCAATACAGGTAGTCTTTTGTGTCATTACTGAAAAATGATACAATAAGTCCTCTTAAATTTAGCAGCTCAAGAAAAAGATCTATATCAACACCTTTGATATAAAGACATCATTAAAAATGGCTTAGAACAAGCACTGAGTGCACACAATGGAATAATGGGGCAAGATCTTGATCATTCAAGGCTTTATGCTAGGTGAAGCAAGCCCATGCCAATGCATCCCTCACCTGGAGGGTAGAAGCACACTTGTACTGACTTCCTTCAATGACCATGGCAACCCACAGAGAAGTACATAAATGATACTCGGTCTATCAAAGAGGAAGAAACCAAAAATTTTGGGGATGCCAGGTATTATTGGGCATGTGGAACAGTAGGGAAGAAGATAGCAGTACATCTTCTTGTTCTGAAGCAGAGGATCCTACAGATGCTAGAGCCAAAGACCAAGAGATTATGGAAACAGGTTTCCATAAGGAAACCAATCTCAATGAGCCACTACCAGAAAACTACGTCTCTAGAAAGGCTACAGGTAAGCTTCTGTACTTTGTCACAACTACTAGGCATGGTATACCCATTGCAAAAGGTACACCTTGAGGAAAAACTCACTCATGTGCTGAGCCAGTGAGATTGGACTGCAGAGATCTGAAAGGCTAGCAGAGATCTGAAAGGGATAGCTTGCTTTATCTGCCAGTTGTTCTTATCTACATTAATGGAATATGCAGCTATAGACTGGGCTGAAGCCATTTCAGACTAAAAATCCACTTGTGGGCATATAGTTTTCTGTGGGACTGGAGTAGGAAAAGCCAGTGGCAGGCCACAACAACCCATCCAACCCCTAAAGCAGAATATAAACAGCTGCGGAAACATCTTATGGATTAGGTCACCAGCTGATTACCCCATTCCTGCACAGATCTACGAGCATAAGGTTCTCTCCAGCAGTGGAAAACAGCATATGTACCAAACACATCAATGTTAAATAAAACACATCAATGTTTTATTTAAATAATAAAAGTTATAAAGCAACAGGGGCTTGTTGAGTTATGCTACTATCCTTTGGAAAAAAATGACCGTGAATATCCTTACCAACCCATTAACCAAGGAAATGTACCAGGATCTGTGAGTAAAACAAGGATCTGTGAACTCTGGAGCTTGCCGAATTGAGTTCCAATGTTGAATATGGGGAACAACTCTGCATGCTTCCAGACATGAGGGTGAAATAGAGAAATCAACAGCTGCCTATCTTATTTTTCCCTTTATTGTCCTGTAACTCCTTACTTTGACTCCCTCCCTTTTCTACTTCTTTACACCCAGGTTTACAGGCTGCTTGTAGTTAAGGAGCGCTTGGCAGTCTTCTCTTCAGTAAATTTTCAACAATGTCATTGCCTATTTGTTCTTAGAAGAAAACTTACCAAGACAACATCCCTCTCTTGCTGTCTGCAACTTTCTTAGCACATTCAATGTCATCGGAGATATCATCATCTAGGAATTCTGTGAGGGAAGGGAATGAAGGTGTTCATGAAGGGCAGAGCAAAGTTCTGACTGTGCCAGAACACAGAAACAGTAATATCCCCTGCCCAGTAATATCCTATCCTGATAAGCCAAGGTGGTGTTGTCAATGGTGAGGGAAACACCATCAAACCTGTGTTCATGGAAGACATTCAAGGAGGTAGCTTTCATTTCAGCTTCAAAGCAGCTTATGGGATAGAAAGAGAATAGGTCTCTTTGATGGATAATCTCAGCAGCCACCAATGCGAGAAGCAAGGGTATCCTGCTGGGTTGCTTTGCCAGGATTGACCCTGGAAGTGCTGCTTTAGCTTGGTTCTAGTTTCTTCTGGTGGAATGTTTCCAAAAGGTAATGAGGGGAGACTGCTTGGCCACTTGTTGTAGATCAGTGTCTGGAACTGGGAAAACTGCAGATAAGCAAGATAGCTGTGTTCCTGATTGTGGAATTGCATTGGCTAGGGAGCATTTGGCTTGATGGGCAAGTTTGGGGTTCAGTTGAATGGAACTGCACTATCCTTGAAAGATCAGCTTCACAGTTTGGGGGTTTGGTTGGGAACAGCTAAATTTCCTTTGCAGGATCATATTCAGAGTTAATGGGTTAATAAATTGAAAAATGGGGAATGTTAGGATATAGAACCTCCAATTTCAACAATTTTGATTTGCAAATTACAAGACATTTTCTTTTTGCCCAGCCAGTGGTCCTCTGTGCATGCATATGTGTGCATGTGTGTGTGAGCATGCATGTTGCATGAAATTTTTAATGAAATGGTGATCCGTAGGGGAAAAGGGATGAGTAATCTGGAGCACAGTAATTCTGAGAGATCAGCCCTGGAATCTCTTTGGAACCTCTGGGACATGGGCAAGGGTAGCAAAGAATGGGATCCCTCTCAGCAAGCGAGGATGGAGTGCTTAACACTCACCACTGAGAAAACCCCATTAAACCAGGGCTTGCAGGATGATGGGGGTTTGGCTGCCAGGCAAGTCTACTTCCAGGCACATTGGCAAAGAAGTCACTTCTTCTTAAAGCACATGAAGCATAAGAATAAAGAAGCCACTCACTCTCACAGTCAGTATTGCACAAGTTCTCCGTGAGATGTCGCCCGTTGTGGCACCACTTCAGGCCACTCAAATAAAATAATCCATAGGATGGATGGCCAGCCTGAAACTCATAGTGCTCTGTGTTATAGCGACTGCTAAACATGATCAAGCATATCCCTGGCAGGAAAGAACAGTTGACAGTAAGAAATGCACAGACTCTTTCGCTTCCTAACAAATCCATGCCAAGACATTGAAACAGCATTTTTAGTTTTTCCAATTTCTGGCCCAACCTAAATTTGAATGTTTTCAAAAGTTGGTATTAATGATAGCTAGCTCTGGCATTCACAGTTTCAAAAAGTTAGTCTGCCATGTTGCAATGGAGGCTTGTCTGTGGTGGTGTGCTAGGTCTAGAAAAGATGTTGAGTTCAAACCAGCAGGACCGAAGCAAAGCACAGTTTTGCATATGCCTCTTTTAAAGCATACATGATCTAAAGTCCGTATCTGTGTGTGTGTGTGTGTGCATGTCTTTAAAGGAAACCTGTATTGGTTATAAAGGATATATGGACTTGGGGGAAGAGAAAATGTGATTTCAGAGAAAAAATTCAGAAAGATTTAAGAGGCAGAGGCAGAGAGAGGCAAAGCATGTGTGGGAAAGATCTGGGGCGCCACGTGAATGTTTCAGGGCTCCAGCTGTGGTGAGCCTTCCACTATCACACACTGCTTCTAGTTGATGAAATGGCTGGTCACCATTCCATTCACAAATGGTGCATCAGGATGTATTGATTCAGAGGTTGCAGTTTGATCCCGAGATGTTATTCAGGGGCGTGGGTGGAGGGCTTAAGTATCACAGTACAGGATGTTTCTCACCCTTTTTTTCCTATTTACTTCATTTATTTCTTCCACTCCATCAATTTGCCTCTGTCTTGTTTCGTTAGATTTGCCTAGTGTAAAAGCCACCTCAGATTTCCCTGAAATGCTGAGATTGGTTGAAATGGCATGAAAGAAGACTGGTCCTATTTCAGTGTTGTAGAAGATGGAAGGGTGCTGCCTACCAAGGGCTGTGGCAACATCTAAACATTCAAAGCCACTTCTAAAGCATGTCCCATTTCTCAGTGCAGTTTTGAGTTACCTGGTTTACTAGGACCCATTTTCAAAATGTGCCACATCTGAAAACGTTCATCAACAATGTCTGCAAGAATGTTCTGAACAGAACATTCAGAACTAGTAAAAGCAATTAAATATGACAATAAGCACCACTAGAAAAAAGCAGAAGAAAACACAACAGATCTCAATCTATAAAGTGAAAGAATGATTTCCACCCAACAGACAGAACTTACAGTGCCCTATGCCAATGCCATGGTAATTTTCTAGTCCTCGTCTTATCAGTTCTTCATACATTTCACATTTTGAGTACTTTCTGGCCTCATTTGCTCCACTGAGCAGGCAGAGGAAGGCAAGCACCAGACCCGTCATTACTGCAGCTCCCTGGAACGCTCTGTGTCCAGCATCCCTGGGATTTATTCCTTAAGGCTTTAGGCTGAGGCCCGATGTCTTGTGTTCTTATGTCATCAGAGGACGGTTAGAGGTTGCCCTGTTGGCAAATTGACTGGCTCTGGCCAGTCAGGCAGCCTCATATCACCTGACTGCCACAGAAAACACAAGTATCATGCTGTTTTATTCAGCACATGGGGAAAACGTAAAGAGATCTCTAACTGTGGCTAAAATGGAGGTGGGGAAAAAGAAAAGAAAAGAAAGTCTCAATTTTTCACCATCTGCACAGGTCAAACTCAATCAGCAAAAAGATTCCCAGGATGGCAAAGACAATGCAAAGGAAACCATCATCTAGCACTACAGATATACAAAGATTACATTCTGTGGAGGGGGGTCTCTTGAAACCTCAGGCAGAGATTGGGGAGCAAATTTAAATACATTATGGGAAGGTACACAGAGGAATGTGTGTATTCATGAAATTAGTATAAAACCATCTTATTAGGAGAAATTGCTAGCAGATTAGGAGAAATTGCTAACATTTATTAGTGAAAATGCATACAAATATTTATGCACACTTAAAAAACCTTGTAAACTGAGGAACAACCAGGACAAATTTAAGTTTGAGGGAAGAAGAGACTGAGAGGAACAGGAGGTTTGCCCATTCCAATTTTCAAGGAATTTGTGGGCTGTGGAAACTGGGGACTCCAGGGAATTCCTGTGAGTTTCTTGTGAGTTTAGGAGCCTCCATCCCAGTTAACTCATAATCTGTCATAAGTTGATTCCTGCAAATGTCTTCTTTTGAATTAGATAAGCTTCTGGTTTGAAGTATGAATGTATGCTTCTTTTGAAAGGACAGGAAAACATATGTTAAAATGGGGCTCAACCAACAGTGTCTTTAAAGGTAAAGAAAGTGAAATCCAGAATTTAAAAAAAAAAAATGTTAGGGATTCATTTGTGACTTACTCAGAATCCATCATTTCCCACTAGCTGCTTAAATATATGAAGAATTACTATGTGGAAGAAAGAAGGAAGGATGGAAGGAAGGGTGAACACCAATAGAAATTGCAGTCTAACGCACCAGGTGCAGTCCATTTTTGGATGCCTTTTGCTGCTCACACAAAGAGAAAGAAAGAAAGAAAGAAGAGAAGAGAAGAGAAGAGAAGAGAAGAGAAGAGAAGAGAAGAGAGGGAAGTGCATGCCCATTTTCATGCAGTTGAAATTAGAGTGGCTAGAATGCTAACTGGCTGATTGATCAGATTTGGCTATCTGATCTAATTTCAGCTATCTGATCGGCTTGCCAGTGTTCTTGCTTTCACCTTTAAAATTTTAAAGAAGTTGGGGTGCCTCCTTGCACATCTACCTAGCCTGACCTAAGGTCTTTTTCTCAGGCCCTCCTCCAAGTTCCTTCAGCAAATCAAGGAGTCCAGTCAAGGAAGAGACAGGCCTTTTTCAGTGAGGGGACCCCATATCTGAAAAACTCTTCCCAGTGAGGCTCAGTTGTAACCTAAGTAGTGTCCCTCTTTGGAGCCATGGGAAGCATTATTCCATTGCCCTGGGAGCCATAATGTATGTCAAGTGGTTTCTAAATATGTCAATACTACCAACTTTCCCCAGACATTTTAAGAATTATTTTCAATACTTTTAGATCTCAGCACTCTTTTATTTCACTGCTGGTTTTTCTGTTGTTATGTGCTATAGTATGTTTGCTCACTGAGATGGTTCAGTGAGTGATGTTGCATGAATAGCAAAACAGTTGTCATTTAATGAGTCAATAGCAAAAGGAATACTTTCCTTTTTAATTGAAAATGTGTGTGATTTACCCCAGGGGCTCTTCCTGCCAAAGCACCTTACTTTTGATTTCAGGAAGCAGAAAAACCATGTCACTTCATTCTCACTCCCCAGGTAGGAACAGGGATAGGAGAAGCACATTCAATCCCAAAATGAAAACCTTGCAGCTTAAGAACTTGACGCAGGACCAAATCCACAGGGTCTAGCAGCCTCACCTTCAGGCACTATTCACAAAAGTGAGAACTCTCAAATCAGCTTCCAAAGTTGCCAGTAGCAAAACTGTGAATGGATGGTGCGACCACATTCAAAATGGCACATACAGTTCTGGTAAACAGACCCCAGAAAACAACATTGTAGACTAGGAAAAGAGTTAGAGCAGAGACTCCAGAATGATTCAAGGCTGGAGCAAAAATGGCCTTTAAGGTAGTTTACACACATTGGTGAAAAGAGACATCATAAAAGCCATAAAAATGAACCGTGTCTCAATAGCAAGGAAAAATAATTGAAAACAGATCAGGAAATGTCAGAAAAAAATCTGCAGCAGACTGCCAGTCCCCAGCAATTCACCATGATCAGAAACTAAAGATCAGAAAGACTTGTATGAAGTTACAAACACAGAAGAGCAGCAGCCCTGAGACTCTGGAGCCTTGAAGTCAGACTGCTTTGCCTTTGGCTGCCTTGGATCCAAGCTGCTTGGGAGTCCAAAATAGTCTGCGTCCCCAAAGCAGGTGCCCTAAGTGTGGGCTCACTCCTCCCTGAGGAATCACTCCTTTGACCACTGCTAAAAAGGCACTTTAGAT